>NW_027635995.1:83868-117022 GCF_903797595.1 Erithacus rubecula | reverse complement strand
AGGAGGTTTCTGCTGCTGGTGTGGTGCCCTGCAGACAGACAGCAGTGTGAGGGACAGGGAGTAACCTGTCTTTCAGAACCTTTTTTGTCCTGAGCCCTATCCCACTCTGTCCTAAGGAGAAGTCATGAATTTGGATCCAAGCGGAATGCTCAGTCACTAAATCTTAATTCACGTAGGCTGATGAGACTAATGTTTGGACGGGACTGCATGTGTTTCTGAAGGAGATATCTCAGCCTCCTTACAATCATCATGCAGCCTCCTCTCTGCAAAAGTTGACTTTCATGAACTGAAACCTCTTCAATACAAAAGAAGGGATGCTGATGGAATCCTTTTGGTAGTGCTCATGCTGACATTGATGAAGGCTTTCTTTCAGTCTGTTGAGGTGGCACTCTACTGCAACAGGCCAAGCCCACAGCTTGCTCCACAATTCTCAGACACCAGCATTGTCAAGGGTGCCCCTTCCACTCACCGAACCATGGACTTGACTCCTTCCACGTTTGAGGCGACCTGCAAAGGGAAAGGGAAGGGGAATGAGGTGCTGTTAGAAACTGTCTGGACTGAGGAATCCCACAGAACAAGGCCACCCAAGCAGAGAGCATTTTCCATTCACAGCATCCCTCTAGGAGCAACATGCTTTAGCACAGCAAGCAAGGTTACAGGGCAATACCCTAGGTTGTGTCTACTTGTTGCTCGGCCTTGCCACTAAGGAACAAGAGACTTGGCCAAGAAAATGCAAATTGTTCCTTTACAATCAGTGCCTACATTGTAGCTCCTTGTTCACCCTACAGCTAAAGCAGCTTTTTTCTCCATTCTTCCAGGACTTTTTTTTCTGTTTTCTGAATTACATGCATTATTTCCCATGTGGTTGCCCTAAACAATTCCCCAGAAAAGTTTCCCCAAACCCCTGCTAGCACTTGAGGTTCTGTTGGGACACAGCACAGGCCCAGCTCCGGGGTTCAGGAGCACACACAAGCTGCTGAGCAGTTTGACCTTCAGCGCAAAGCCAATGGCTCTTGTAGCAAACAGCGAGGGAGCAGTGAGACAGGCACATCCTTTAAGGACTCCAAGCAGAAAGAAAGATGCTTTCCCTCAGTTCTGGAGAGAACCGCACAGTTTTTAGAAGGCCTCCAAATCTCTCCCAGTCTGCATTTTGGAAGTTCTCCACACCCTGCTGGGCAGGAGACACCTATTCCTTAGCTGAAGCTGTTGGCAGGAGCTTTACCAAACTTATGGCATTTTTTAAATTACACTTGTGTTTCAACGTGCTGCCCAAAGGAAAAAACTTCTACTTACGTCTCAGACCATTAAAAATTTTGCGGGGTGACATTGCTGAAAAAGCCCTGCCAACTGCTCTATGGACTTGCTCCATCATTTCAGCAGGGCTGCTCATGTCCATGGGCTGGAAAACAAAACAGAAAACTGGGAAAGAAACCCACCTGCACAAGTGCCCAGACTGGGCAAGGAAAAGAGGAAAAGAAGACTAAAGGATGCCTGTGTGAGTCTTCAGACTCATACAACACCAGGCAAAGTAGAAAGACTGCCTTTGTCAGAGCACAGACTGCTGCCTGAGAACCCCTCAACAGAGGATCCTCCTGCAACAATCACACAAAGTAGAAAAACTCCCTTGTCAGGGCACAGACTGCTGCCTGAGAACCCCTCAATAGAGGATCCTCCTGCAATGAGCACGCCAAGAGCTGCTCTGAACGCTGAGGCCTTGTGTGCATCAGGGCAACCTGCTGCTGACACCTCTGTGACGTGGCAGCCTCCGCTGACATCACAATAGCCGCCGCTCCAGCTTGGGCTGTGAATTTATGCACAGCAACCAAACCTTCTCTACAGCTACTGCCAAAGAAAAGCCCAGAAAATTCTCCTCTGTGCCAAGGCAGCACAAAACGCCCTTGCAGTCCATAACCCACAGCTCAAAGGATCCAAGAGTAACACAAAACAGGCACCAAGCACACACACCCAGTACTTCCGCCACCAATGTTTCTGACTAAAACTGAGAACACTTTCTGAAATTCTATGGATGAAATCATGCTTTGGAAATGTCCCAGGCAGTTCCCTAAATTGGAATGCATGTCATTTCTGCCCTTTTCCTCCAGGGCTAACATCAACCAGCAAACTGTAGGGCTTGCTGAAGGATGAAGGATACTTCAATGGGCAAATAAAGCCGAGTAACAAACACCCACAAGTGTTTGCCTGACACTGGAACAGCATTTGTTGTCGATATGGCAGGGACACATCCTCTGCACGGGGCAGTGCCCGTGTCCTGTGCATGGCAGGGGTGCCCTTGGAGTGGCCCTCACATTGTGGGTGCAGCCATGGGCACATTTGCCCATTCTCTCCACTTCCTCCACCTCCCAAGCCAGCCCTTCTCTTGAACACATTCTCTGTCCAACACTGAAGGCACTCCTGAGGCCTTTGCAGAACCCCTTCCCTTGGGCTTGTAGGAAACCTGTGAAGTCAGATTCCTCCATGGAGGTGGCTTTTAAATCTCTATCCTGTGCATGCTGGATACGTGCTGCCTGGTACTCCATTTTTCAATCCTTTGCCGCACTCTCATTTCTGGCCAGCAAGAGCTAGGCAGATTGATCCTGGTTTTTCTGAGCTTTTTTTCCTGAGTTTTTTCTGAGAAACATAGTTTATTCTTTTCTGGCCTGCACAGCTCACAGAGCTGAGTGCTTGAGATGGTGGAGGCCTGCCAAGCTGCCTGCTATTGTCTTGGCTCTGAAACCCTGAGCTTAAGTGATCTTGAGAACTACACTTGGGTCTAGATCCCACTGGAATCAGCATTTTTTTAGAGGGACTGACCTTTTCTGAGGAACAGCTTCCATTGCTCATCTTTTTAACAATTAACCCAGGCCATGTTTTAGAAAGGAGGTACCTAAGTGAGTCTTTGGAGTTTCTGGAAGGAACAGAGCCCTGTGACAGCAGGCAGCATTCCCAAGCTGCTCTCAGGGGGTAAATCCCAACAAGCTGAAGACTCTGGGAGAAGGGATGAATATGGGTATGAGCTATATTGGCCTGCAATAGCAAGGTCATGGACATGAAGGTAAGAGGCACATAGTGTGCTCATGCCCTATTTCTGCATCTTTCTGGGAAGTAGAGGAATCCTGCCTCCACCTGTTAGGATCTCAGCCTGGGAACTAAGGCTGGGAGCCAGCCTCTCTGGTTTGGATTCTGTCCTTTTTTCTCTTGGACAGAAGCTCTTTTTACATCAGCGGGGCCTGCCCCCAGCCTGGCTGACTGGAGCCTGTGAGCAAAGGCACTGCAGGAAGCCTGGAGAGGAGGCTCTGGTGCTTGAGGAGGCTTTGTGTCCTGCCAGCTCAGCGCAGCGCTGGCAATCCCAAGCGCCAAAGGCTGCCCTCCCCGGGGAGATTCCCTTCCCGGGCAGCCCGCACTCACGCTGTGCGTGCCCCGGCGCTGTGCGTGCCCCGGCGCTGTGCGTTGCGCACGGACAGCCCCGGCCGCGGCTCCGCGCTGCTCCGCAGCTGCCCGAGGCTCTCCCCCCTCACAGAGGGGCCCCGCCCCGCCCCAGGCGCCCCCTGGCGGCTGCCCCGCGCAGGGCCCTTCCCTTCCCGTGGCGCCCCCAGCGGCAGCCGCCCCTCACTGCAGGCACGGAGCAGCCATCGGGCCCTGCTGCTCCTCCTGCCTCTCGGCTCCTTCTTTCCCCACACACCGGGGCTGCAAAGGAAGCGTTTTCCTGCCGTCTCCGCTGCTTTACTTTGTGGTGGCCGAAGCTGTGTCTTGAAGGCGGCCCCAGTGCGTCAATAAGTGCTGGTGCAGGCAAAGGCCCCCTCATTTCCTGCCACTTGTCATTACTGGCTCCAAAGCAGCGGCACAGTGGGTGCCATCCCTGCCCAGCCGGGGCTCTCTGGCAGAGCAGCAGCAGCAGCGTTTGCATTGGCTTCACCTGGCAAGCCAGAAACCTCTTAAAGCTTCAGTGTTCACATCAGTAGGAGTAAAGGGATCAGGTTTTATTTTCAAATTTTACATTTCAGAGGCTTTAATCACATAAAAGTTGAGATCTTCAGACAGAAGACTGCTTGGCTATTGCAGCCAGGGTGGAATATCTCATTCAGAACCATACAGAGTACTGTCAAATATGTCTCATTTATCAGGAGCAATAAGGTTTT
The DNA here is from genome assembly GCF_903797595.1 of Erithacus rubecula. Taxonomy (NCBI): domain Eukaryota; kingdom Metazoa; phylum Chordata; class Aves; order Passeriformes; family Muscicapidae; genus Erithacus; species Erithacus rubecula. The sequence goes on along the minus strand of NW_027635995.1, from coordinate 112,886 downwards.
AAATGACAGGTTACTCCCTGCCCCTCACACTGCTGTCTGTCTGCAGAGCACCACACCAGCAGCAAAACCTCCTCTGGCTCGCTCTCTTCCTCCAGATGCCAAAGGGGAGGCAAAGAACAACAAACGTCCACTATTTATTTAATTTAATTGAAATTGTATTTCATTCTGTGCAATATTTCCTTTAAATTTGATGAATGTCCAGGAATCAAAACTGAGATTTCTCTTCTGTTCTCTTTTTATTGCTCGTAAACAAGGCATGTGTATGCTTTTGATTTTGATGTCAGTTATCCACTGGACTCATTGATACCATGGAACTTCTTTATCATTTACAACTCTCTATGGTTTTTAGGAACAGAATGCTTAAAGGAAGCGAAGACAGCAATGACCTGATAGTTACTTCACATCACTTTGTAAACCCTTGCTTAAATACACTGTTATCTAAATACACTGTTATCTAAAAACAATGTATATATGTACAGGTATGTAGTATCAGCTGAATAAATGTTCATACACAAACAAATTCTCATCGATATTTTTTGCTAGCCTCATGTTTTGTTCTTTCTTAGTCAAATCAGGAAGAGAAATACTACTGTTCTTTCAAAAATTAATTGATTAAAAAATTTGCAAGTTTGATGAATGTTGAGAATTGGTTAGAAAGCCATGGACACAACTGTGGATATGGCTCGGCTGAGGCCTTGTTGCAGGAGAGCAGCTCCTGCTAAGTAGTAGCTAGGCCTTGCTCTTAAGCAGATTTTGCTGAGCAGCAGTGTTTGCTTTTAAGAGACTTTTGCAAAAGCAATAGAGCTAGCATAATTTGCAGAGTTAGTCAATAAGTAATACATATGCTCATTGTTCAATCAAGGCCTTAACTTCCAGGGAAGCACGTAGCAAGCGAGGTATAACCCTGGGACGGATACTATATAGCAATAAGTGTAAGAATAAGGGAAGTAGGAGCAGCGGGATAGCACGTATGCTTTTTGGCTAGAAATTCAGTAGGCGTGATTATCTCACACTTGCAATAACCAATAATAAGAGAAGGCGTACCTAGTAAAAACCAGTAAGATTGTACTAATATGAATAATGCTGATTTATGCTATGTTGGGCTATAAAACTGTCTGATGCTCTCAATAAAGTTGGATTATGCTTTATCAATCACATTGATTGTCTGGCTGATCCCCTCGTTATTCCTCCACGAGCGGCTCCGCTCCCCCGCAGTGGCGCCGGAACAAGTGGCTTCCGACCCTAAGGCCTTCTAATCATAGGGCTAGTTCCACCGCAGCGTTGGAGGCAAGCGAGTGGGAAAGCTCCAAGTTGCAGCACATGGAGGGCAAAGATTCCTGTATGCTGGCATACTGCTGGTTTCCATGCCTGGTTCTCCACATTCCGGATGCTCGCCGTCCCGATTGTGCCGCCGTACAGCGTTTCACACAACTGTGATAAAGGCTGCAATGGAATGTGTGCACACAAATTAAGTTTTGATTCCTGAGCTGCCCCCTTCGTTAGTTTAAAAAACTAAAAAAAAAAAGGGCAATTATGGCTAAGCAGACAGGACAAGCGGCTTTTAATTTATTTAAATGCTTTTTAGAAAAGTGAAAAGTGGAAATAGATCATAAGAAGGACTTACTAAAGTTATTAGACTATGCTAGGGAGAAAGGATTTTTTATTGCTCCTGAGGAGCTTTTTACAGTTGAGGAGTGGAAAAAACTAGGAGATTGTTTAGCTTGGGAGGTCATTCAGAAAGATAAGACAGCTAAAAGGCTAGTTCAGCCTTGGCAGGCTATCTTTAACTCTTTAGAAGCATATCAGGCTGAGAAAAAAATGGCTGCTGTTGCGTCCGTACGTTTAGATGGTAAACCTCTTGCTGCAGAGCGAGCTGCACAAGCTGGTATGTATGTTTTTGGAGAAAATAATCTTCCAGATCCACCAACTCTGTCACAATTTACAGTGCCACAAAATCTGTTTCTAACGCAGCTGTTCAGTCTCCTGTATCAGAGCCTTCTGCCTCTCCCACGGACATAACAAAACAGCAAACTGAGCAAGTTTCAGATAAGGAAGTTGAGGAAAAAGCAAAGATAAAAGTAGAAATTGAGGCTAGAGATTGGAATAAAATCATGGGTGAAGCAATAGCAGCTGGGGACCAAAATTTTGTTGCAAAATTACAGGGAGACTCGATAGTTAAACAGCAGGCATTTCCGCTTACATATTCTCTTACTGCAGAAGGCATGCAGGTAACAATAGCTCCTTTGGATTAGAAGTTGTTAATGCAATTACGTAGTACAGTAAATGAGGCAGGAATACAGGGGGAGCCTACAAAACAAGTGCTTAATTATATTTGGGGTTCAGGACTCTTGTTACAAGAGGACATGAAAAATGTTTTTAAACTAATTATGACACAATCACAGTTTATGCTATGGCAGGCTCATTTTCAAACTTTATGTGAAGAAGCTGCACGTATTCAAAGGCACCTAATGATCCACTTAGGGGGGTCACAATGGACAGATTTATGGGAATAGGTCAATTTGCCAGGATAGACGCCCAAGCATTATTGGGCCCAGATATGGTAAAGGAGGCAATGCAATTAGCTAGGGCTGCAATAGATTCAGTTAGAACTGAGAGAGGAGAATTACCATCCTATATGCATATTAGACAAGGTCCACAGGAGTCATTTTCTAGTTTTGTGGACAAGCTTACTGCAGCAATAGAGAGAGCAGGAGTACCTCAATATATGCAGGGGCCACAGCTTAAGGAATTGTTATACAAAATAGGAAAGCACAAGTAAGATCAATAATAGCTACATTATCAAGTGATTGGACTGTAGTGGATTTGTTAGATCGTATGAGTAAAATTCCACAAGCTTTGTTAGTTGAGGCTGTTAAGGATTTAACATTAACTCTAAAAGGCAGGCAGTCTCAGGATCAAGCTTTTGCTGTTGCTGCACTTGAGCCATTAAAGACACATAAATTTCAGACTGCTGACAAGTCTCACTCCAATGTGAGGTGTTTTCCATGTGGGCAGAATGGCCACATACGACGAGACTGTCAAACTACAAATGTTTGGTGCCGTAACTGTCAGCGTAACTCACATTGCACAGCCGAGCGTGAGGGGACGCGGCGCGAAGACACCAACTGCGTACCAAGTCACCCAAGTGCCTCCGGTAGCCCCTCCTTATTCCCTGCCTGCAAACGTCAGCCAGCCACTGCAACAGGTTCCTGCTCCCTGCCGGTGAACTTCAGCCAGCCACAAAGAGGGAGCCTCGGCCTGGACTTGGCAACAGCAATAGACATTGTACTTAAAGACCCTAAACCTTTAAAGGTTCCTACTGGGGTTTGTGGACCTTTAATTTTAAATGGACAATCTTATGGAGCTTTATTATTGGGACGATCTTCAACTATTTCACAGGGACTAACTGTTGAACCTGGAGTTATCGATGCGGATTATACAGGTGAAATTATGATTATGGTTCATACACGTTTTCCTCCTATCAGTATTCCTGCAGGAAGCCGCATAGCTCAGCTGATTCCACAACAGCAGCTGATTAAGGAGGCCCAAGGACCACTGCGAGGAACTGGTGGATTTGGATCTACAGGAGGTTTGGTATTACTTACCCTTACAATGGATCAGCGCCCTGTTGTGGAGGCTATATTACATTTTGCTCAACAGGAAAGGCGACTTCGAGCCTTATTGGATACAGGTGCTGACATTACCATTGTTGCTAAGCATCATTGGCCATCTGATTGGCCACTGCAAAATCGTCTGGAGGCAGTTGAAGGGGTTGGTGGAGCAGGACAGGTCCAAAACAGCTGTGGGCCTGTATCCATCACAATTGATCAAAACACTGTATCAGCCATAGTGACAGTGATGGATCTTCCTGTCTGTGTACAAGCTTTAATTGGGCGAGATGTCCTTGCTCAGATGGGACTAGTATTGCATTTGGGAGATGGCCCTTTTCGATAACGGCCACTACTAGGACTTTCCCGATCCAACTCACCTGGTTGACAGACACACCTGTTTGGTTAGAGCAGTGGCCGTTAAAAAGGGAAAGTCTTGAACAAGCCCACCTTCTGGTGCAGGAACAACTTCAGCAAGGACATGTAAAACCTTCTACCAGCCCTTGGAATACACCTATTTTTGTTATCCAGAAAAAATCAGGAAAATACCGGCTACTTCATGATCTTCAAGCTGTAAATGCACAAATGCAACCTATGGGTGCACTTCAGCCAGGACTTCCTAACCCTGCTATGATTCCTCGTGGATGGGACATTTTAATTGTGGATTTAAAGGACTGTTTTTTCACAATTGCCTTGCACCCTTCTGACACACAAAGGTTTGCTTTTACCTTACCAGCTATTAACAGAGAGGCTATTGCACAACGATATCAGTGGACTGTGTTACCTCAGGGCATGAGGAATTCACCAACACTTTGTCAGTTATTTGTTGCAGTAGCCTTACAACCATTAAGGGTGTTCTGGAAATCCACATTGATTTTTCATTATATCGACGACATATTGTTTGCACAGAGTGTGCCTTTTACCAAGGATCACGAGCGTACAATAATTAATATGCTGTCACAGCATGGACTAGTGGTTGCTCCGGATAAAATCCAGAGGACTAATCCTTGGCATTATTTGGGTTGGCAAATATCTGATTCTATCATAAGGCGTCAGAAACTGGAGCTGAAAACAACCATTCATGCCTTACATGATGCCCAGCGACTCCTCGGTGACCTTCAGTGGCTTTGACCGGTAATAGGATTTACAAATGATGATCTGGAAATCCTTCGCCCACTGTTATAAGGTACCGACCCTGCTGCACCTGTTTCTGTAACTGCTCAGCAGACACGGATTTTACAAAAACTGGCTACAATTATCTCTGAAAGAGCTGTTTCTCGGAGAGTGGAGGATGTACCCATTGACATTACTATTTTACAGGGTAAAGATCACCTCATGGGTGCTCTCACACAGCTCACAGCAGATCATCAGACGTTTGTTTTGGAATGGCTTTTTGCATCTGTACAACCTAGGACTACAGTACAGAGTCATGTGGCTAATTTAGCTACGTTGATAAAAAATGGGTGTCTTCGATGTTTGCAAATTTCAGGACTTGAGCCAGCAAATATTTATGTGCCTTTACGTGCTGAGGACTTGGCATGGTATATGTATCATTCTCCAGAATTACAAACAAGTCTTCTGGAAGCAGCACAAAACATTCAATTGAAGTCACTAAAAAATCCTGTTTTACAATGGATACAAAGTTGCACTTGGATTCCTAAACCTAAGGTCTTGGATCGTCCTCTGCAGAATGCCATCACTGCATACACTGATGCTGGAAAGAAGTCAAGACGAGCAGCAGTTGTCTGGTTGCAGGGGAAACAATGGCATAATGAGATGCTGCCTGCAGAGTCTCAGGACTCTCTTCAAACACTGGAACTTCGAGCTGTTCTCAGAGCTATTTTAAAATGGCCTCATGGGAACTTGAATGTTGTTACTGACTCTCTATATGTAGTGGGTGTAACTCTGCGAATAGAGGATGCACTTATAAAGGACATTAAAAACATTAGATTGCTAGAACTTCTGAGACAATTACATCAGGCTGTCAACATTCGTACAGCACCAATGGCTATGCTGCATATACGTAGCCATAAGTGGACTGATGGCCTAGGCAAAGGCAATGATATTGCAGATCAATTAGTATCTGTGACTGTACCTCTCAGTGAATTTCAGCAGGCACGAATGGCACATGATACATTCCATCAAAATGCCCGGGGCCTTCACAAACAATTCCGTATATCTTTATCAGAAGCTTGAGGAATTGTTAAATCTTGTCCAGTTTGCAGTCTGCAAGGCCCAGGGTTGGGAATGGGTGTGAATCCCAGGGGCTTAGGTCCTAATGAAGTTTGGCAAATGGATGTAACTCATGTTCCTTCTTTTGGGAAATTGAAATATGTGCATGTAACAATTGATACTTATAGTGGGTTTATTTGGGCAACTGCTCAAACAGGTGAAAAAGCACTTCATGTATCCCGACATTTGTCAAGTTGTTTTGCAGTAATGGGGGTTCCTAAACAATTGAAAACAGATAATGGTCCTGCATATATTAGTGAGAAAATGAGAAAGTTTTGTCAGCAATGGGGTATTTCTCATATCACTGGCACTGCTCACTCCCCAACAGGTCAAGCTATAGTAGAGCGAGCTCATCAGACTTTAAAAAATTATTTAATGAAGTTTAAAGGTGAAACAGATGTACAATCATTGCTCACCAAAGCTTTATTTGTGTTAAATTCTTTGTGTATTTTGGGATCACATGCTGAACCATCTGTTGTCATTCACAGCAGGGGGACAGAACAAATCCCAAAAATGACCCCTATGAGAGTTATGTATCGGAATCCCAAAACAGGAATATGGCAAGGACCTGCTGTAAAATATATGGGTAGAGGTTACGTGTGTGTTATTGCTCCCACAGGACCCATTTGGGTACCCAGCAAATGGATTTGTCCAGTGACTGATGACAGAGGCTGCACCTCCTCCACCTCAGACCCAGGAAGAAGAGGAACAAGAGGAGAGAGAGCGACTGAGGGATCATCTGGCAGTACAACCCTTAGTCCAACAACTCGAGACTCTTCTGAAGAGGACCATTGAGTGGTCAACTCTTTCTGATTTGGAAGAGTTTGCTATTTACCAACCTTCATTATTTGCTGATCAAATTGGACTGGGAAAGAGACAATGTTTAAGCTGTAATAAAAAATGTAAGAGAGGTGCATGGGTATTGATAAAATGTGGTAGATGTAAGGAAAAGTGTTGGTTACATCAAACACACTTATGGCAACCTGTGTGTCTTATTGGTACTGAAAAGCTGCAACATACTAATTGGCAGCCAGAGGCTTTGGCATTAATTGACACTCATTTTTCCTCAGGAGGTGAACAACGTGATCGCCAGCAACCTTCTCTTGTAACTGTAGGATATGTTGTTGAAAATTGTAAGAACAGGTATCGATTGCTAGTACGTTGGTGTCTCTTGTTTGCTATCCAACAGACAGAGTGGTTTGCTGCTACAGTAGTACTAAAATCTGTCTGTTCTCGGGATATCCCAGATATTACACGTCACTGTTGTATACCAGAACATCAATGGGATGATGTTATTAAGGGGCATGTCCGGCCTAAATCTAGGCATGGTAATCTTAGAGATGCTAATCGCTTCCTTCATCCTGACTGAAGCATGGATACCAACACAACCCAAAACTAATGTGTGGGTTACCCTGGCAAATAAGACTGGGCAAGATGCTATATGCCTGTCTTTATCAACACGAGGTAATCCTTTTTCTACATGCTTGGTTGGTATCCCACTTGATTTCTGGCCATGTCCTGATGCACTTTCAGTCTGTAACATTTCAAATCCGAAGAACAATGTTAATTTTTGGGACTTATGGGTTCCATATTTAAGGCATGCATCTTTAGAACCCCAAGAATTGGAATTGATGGGGTCAATTCGAGCTGATGCATATATGATGTTCAATTACTCTAGAAAATCTTTACATCAGCTAGACACAGTTTTGGTAAATGCATCTCTTTCAGTGTATCGAAATGCTTCACTGTGGTGCAACTATACTTCTGCTACTATCTCAGAGTCCACAAACACTCCTTTTGCTTTGCCCCCAGGTGTGTTTTTGATTTGTGGGGACACAGCTTGGCCAGGCATACCATCGAAATTGAGGGGAGGACCATGTACCTTAAAAGACTTACCTTGTTTACTCCTAATGTGTCAATGATTTTACAGGCACGCCGAAGACATCTTCGCATTTAAAGATTGGCTCATGCTTACAAATCTGACTGTCAGGATAATGTCAAATTTTGGTCAACTGCACAAATTATAGCAGCATCTATTCTTACTCCAGGTGCTGCTAGTGCAAGAGCTTTCTCTCAACTTGATAAACTGGGCTGTTGGTTAGCAAAACAGACTAATGCTACCTCTATAGCTCTATCACAACTTTTGACTGACGTTGATTCTGTTTGTCATGCTACTTTGCAAAACTGAGCAGCTATAGATTTTTTGCTTTTAGCACAAGGCCATGGATGTGAAGACTTTGAAGGAATGTGTTGTATGAACCTTTCTGATCATTCTGTATCCATTCATAAACAAATAAGTGATTTGAAACAACTTACTACTCACTTGCAAGAATACACTGGATTAGGTTTAACTGATTGGCTAAACTCATTACATTTGGGGCCATGGCTGACATCTCTTTTACAGCACCTTATAATAATTGCACTTGTAATTGTGGTTGTACTTCTGCTTCTTCCGAGCATTTTTCAATGTTTGCAGAAAAGCATGACACGCATAGCAGAGTCTGCCATGAGTCATGCTTTTCTTGCACAAAATAAAAAAGGGGGAATTGTTGAGAATTGGTTAGAAAGCCATGGACACAACTGTGGATATGGCTCAGCTGAGGCCTTGTTGCAGGAGAGCAGCTCCTGCTAAGTAGTAGCTAGTCCTTGCTCTTAAGCAGATTTTGCTGAGCAGCAGTGTTTGCTTTTAAGAGACTTTTGCAAAAGCAATGCAGCTAGCATAATTTGCAGAGTTAGTTGATAAGTAATACATATGCCCATTGTTCATTCAAGGCCTTAACTTCCAGGGAAGCACGTAGCAAGCGAGGTATAACCCTGGGATGGATACCATATAGCAATAAGTATAAGAATAAGGGAAGTAGGAGCAGCGGGATAGCACATATGCTTTTTGGCTAGAAATTCAGTAGGCGTGATTATCTCACACTTGCAATAACCAATAATATGAGAAGGCGTACATAGTAAAAACCAATAAGATTGTACTAATATGAATAATGGTGATTTATGCTATGTTGGGCTATAAAACTGTCTGATGCTCCCAATAAAGTTGGATTATGCTTTATCAATCACATTGATTGTCTGGCTGATCCCCTCGCTATTCCTCCACGAGCGGCTCCGCACCCCCGCAACAAGTCACATACATCATGTAGATAAACAATGCACTATTTAAGAGAGTAACATTTTTACTGTTTCAGCAAGTTCTACTTCGGTAAACACATAAATTTACTTAACTGAATACCCCTCACTCTTGCCAACTCAGGGCCTAAGCTACTTGATCAGTCCTTAGGAAAACTACTACTAATTTTATATTTCTATTTTACTGAAACATACTGCAACAACACCAAGGCAGTGCCAGCCGTCTCAGAGATGGGCAAGGACAAGAAAGGGTTTGAAGCTGTGCCAAGAGAGGTGTACACTGGACATTAGGAAGAACTGCTGCCCAGAAAGGGGCATTAGATATGGGAATGGTGTGCCCCAGGGGACACTGGTGCAGTCACCGTTGCAGTAGGTGTTCAAGGTAAGCCTGGCCATAGCACTCCAGGCTCAGATCTGCTTGCCATGGTAACCATGGATCACAGGCTGGAGTTGATCTCTCAGAACTCTTCCAAGCCAGTGCTTGGATTCTGTGACATCACAGCCTCTGGGGCAGCATGGTGCCTGGCAACTGTCCCCAGCCACCGCCGTGCCCCACAGCCTGGGCTGACCTCGGCAAGGACAGACGTTCCGAGCGGGTGTGCTGGTGGCAGCTTCCCCAGAGCACCATGGCCGACCCGATCCCCTGGATCCTGCACTTTTACCTGCTGCTGCTCCTGGGCCATCGTCCCGACCCATCCAGCCATCCTGGGCCGGGCACGGGCCTGTATCTCGAGGAGCTGGAGCTGCAGGACAGGGACCCTGAGCCGACCGCCTCGTGCATTAACATATCGTGGCTGTTCTGGACATGCCTGCTGGTGCAGCTGCTGATCACAGGCGCTGTCCTGGCATGGCATCACTACAGAGGGCGCTGGAGACGCTGGAGAAGGGTGAGGGATGGGGGGTCAGGCAGGAATGATGGGCTTGGACCTTTTGGGCAGCCCTTTGGCCAAGGCCCCAAGGCAGAGTGGAGCTGAGCCTCTGGCTGGGAATCAGGCCAGGGCTGAGCCCAGGGACAGCCCCAGGCAGAGGCAGCCAGAGCTCTGCTTGCTGCAGCCTGGCCAGGCCTGACTCTCTTGCTCAGAGGCCAAAGGCAGCCCAGAGAGGGGCCCTGCTCTGCCCCTCTGCCCCTTCCATCGGGATCCCTGTGCTTTGCCTTGCAGCAGAAGCACCAGAGGCCCCGCAGCTGCTGCCCAGGACAAGGCTGTCCCACAGAGCTGATCCAGCTGCTGAGGAACAACCGCACCATGCTGCAGCTGTGCCTGCGCCACTGCTCCCAGCAGAGGGCCCAGAACAGCAGAGCAGCACAGGGGGCCAGCCGCAGGAGGATCAGGAGATCCTAAATCTTGCCCCAGCGCTGACCTCCAGCTCCAGCACCGCGTGCAGAGCACTGCAGGGAATGTGTGACCCGTGCCAGCCCGGGCACGGCGACATTCCCCATCATAGGCTTTAGAGACACCCCATCCTTAGGTGTAGCAACCCCCACCACCTTTCTACAAGAAGCTGACCTTCCCCTTAGTGTTCTGGTTCTAAATATTTAAGTAAGTTAGGCATAAGGTTCTTACCCCATAGTCCCCCGTAGTGTAGATTTTTAGAGTAGTAAAGTTAATAAAGTTCATGTTCTCTGCACATCCTGTGCTGTTTGTTTGATATTCCATCCAAGAGAAGACACAGAGGGATGGGTTTGAGCAGGAGCTCCAGACTGCCTGGAATGGAGAGCCTGAGTGCACCAGCAGCATTTGCAGGAGTGCAAATGGAGGGCAGCTGGAAAGATGGTGGGCAGTATACTGACTGCTCAGTATGGGCTGCCCCGAGTGTGTCCATAACAATAAAGATGGTTTGGTGTGCCTTGAAGCGCCTGGTTTCCACCTGTTCCTCAGGGTAACGAGCTCCACATACAATAGTCCATAAATCTTCCCACCTTTTGGCCAGAAGCCACTCATTTTGGGAAAGGACTATAAAAGTGACTTTCTCAGAGGAGACCCCCGAGACCTCCGCAGACGGCAACAGACATCTATTGGCTGCTCCATGAGGATTCGTCTGCCCGTCTTGGTAGCTATAATCCCGACCCCCCTTTCTCTCTCTCTCTCTGTCCCACTATTGCATTTTGGTTGGCACTAAATAAAGTGCATTTCTGTAAAAGTAAACTGGTTTTGTCCCCTGCTGTGTCTTTTGCGCTCTGAGATCCATAAAAGAACCAGTCACGACTCCCGCTCGGGTTGGGCGGATCGTGACACACTTCAACAGCACACAGCCAGGAGTATCAGATGAATCAAGATGCCATTAACCTCACCCATAAAATTTTGGCTAGAAAGTCAAAGGGTGCTCAGTAAAACCCACTCACCCTTCAACAGCCCCAGTTTGCCTGTGGGCAAGTCTGACAGAAAATAGAAATTGACTGTAGGCTATTGTGCCTTGACTGAAATGACTCCACTGTGCGAGCTAAGACAGAGTGCTGTGGATTTAATTAGCATAAGCAGCTTGATAACCAAGATGCCTTGGCAAGAGCAAACACAGTTTTGAAGACTCCATGAAGATTGGATCAAGACTGGTAACAGGAAAGAAGAATGAATCAAATAGAAATGTTGCAAATATGTAAGCTTCTCTGGGAGATGTTTAACCCAACCAATGTGGTAAAAGCTTTCCTAAAAATGTTATATAAGCACATGTAGCTGAGAGTGAATTTGGATTCTGACGAGCAGTCAGTAGACCCCCTCTCTCTCCCAGTCGTTGATTCTCCAGTGCTGAGCGCTGCTGTGCCGGACACGCTGGATCTCCAGGAGGAGCTGGAGCCCAAGGCAGCAAAGTGGCACCATTGACATTGCCAATGCATTTTTCTCCATTCCTTTGGCAGCAGAGTGCAGGCCTCAGTTTGCTTTCACCTGGAGGGACGTGCAGCACACCTGGAACCGACTGCCCCAGGGGTGGAAACACAGCCCCACCATCTGCCACGGGCTGATCCAGGCTGCACTGGAAAAGGGTAAAGCTCCAAAACATCTGCAATACATCAATAACATAATTGTGTGGAGAAACGCGGCAATAAAACTCTTTGAGAAAGGAGAGAGGATCATCCAGATTCTGCTGGAAGGAGGTTTCGCCATTGAGAAGAGCAAAGTCAAGGGAGCTGCCTGAGAGATCCAGTTCCTGGGAGTAGAGTGGCAAAATGGGCAGAGCCAGATTCCCACTGAAATAATCAATGAGATTATCACAGTGTCTCCACCCACCAGCAAGAAGGAAACACAAGCTTTCCTAGGGGCCATAGGTTTGTAGAGAATTCATTCCTGAGTGCAGCCACATTGTGAGCCCTCTCTGCCTGGTCACCCTAAGAAGAACAATTCCAGCTGTGGCCCTGAACAGCAACAAACCTTCACCCAGACCAAGCAGAAAATCGCTCATGCAGTGCCCTTGGCCCAGTCAGGACAGGACCAGAGGTGAGGAATGTGCTTTACTCTGCAGCCAAGAACAATGGTTTCTCCTGGAGCCTTTAGCAGAAGGTGCCTGGGGAGACTCAAGGCCAAGAATTAGAATTCTAGAGCCAAAGTTACACAAAGCCTGAAGCAAACTTCACTCACCAAAAAAAACCAAAAACCCAACATTTTATCTGCCTCTAATAAGAAAGTTGAAGCCACCTCAAAAGAAATTATCACAAAAGCACAACTCCTCCTGGCACCCTGACTCCCGGTGCTGGGGTGGATGTTTAAAGAAAAGGCTCCTCTACCCACCACGCCACCCACACCACATGGAGCCCATGGATTGCTCTCATCACACAGCACGGCCGGATTAGAAACACAAATCACCCTGAAATTTTAAACACAGTAAAAACCAAACACGAGATAAAAACTTTAGTCTCACTAACAAGAAGGAGCAGAAACAAGTAACCAAGGCTAAAAAGCTCCTCCATACAACCAACTACCAGCAGAAGAAACACGCTGTGCTCTTGTCACTGACAGTTTCTGTCTCATGGTTGAGATGAACCACAAGTGGAAAGTGGCCGCAGGGAGCCCCACACGACGAGTCACACAAGCTACTGAAGGAGAAGGTGAATCAAGTGCACTTGCTGAACTCAAAGCCATTCAGCTGGCCCTGGACAATGCTGAAAGAGAGAACTGGCCAAAGCTCTACCTTTATACTGAATCATAACTAGTAACCAATCCTCTGTGCAGTTAGATAGAAAGGCAAAAAAAGGCCAGCTAGCAACATAAAGGAAAACCAATTGAGGCTGCTGATGAGTGCAAAAACATTGCCACTCAGACAAACTCTCTGTAAATGTCTATCATGTAGACGGCCATGTCCCCAAGAGTCAGGCTAATAAAGAACACTAAAACAAGGAGCAAGTAGATCAAACTGCAAAAATAGAGATGTCACAAATAAATTTAAATTAACAACATAAGGGAGAGTTGTTCCTAGCTCAATAGGCCCACACTGCCTCAAGCCATCAAGGCAAAAATGCCACCTATAAGTAGGCACAAAACTGAAAAGCAGATATAACTATAAATTCCATATCTCAAGTTATCCATAACTGTAAGACTTGCTAAAATCAAGCAAGCCAAGCCCATAAGGCCTCTCTAATATGGGGGGCAGTATTCCAAATATAAGCATAAAGAAGCCCAGCAAATAAACTACATCACACTGCCTCAAACCCCCCAAGGCAAGTGCTACATGAGCACAACGGTAGAAGCCACCACTAGATCATTAGAAACCCACACTGTACCTCACACTACTACTCAAAACATCGTCTGAAGCCCAATAAAGTAAGTCCTATAAGGACACAGCACCCCTGAGAGAATCGAGTAAGACAACAGGACCCATTTCAAGAACAGCCTTAGAAACACCTCAGCCAAAAACCAGGATATTGAATACATAGATCATATCCCTTAGCACACACCAGCTGCCAGGAAAGTTGAACTGTACAACAGACTACTTAAAATCACCCTAAACGCACTTGGCAGGGAAACATCCAAACATTGAGAAATGAACTTAACAGAAGCCACCTAAATAGTCAACACCTGAGAGTCCATCACTCAAGCAAGTCCTGCCCAGTCTGAAGCCTTGCACACAGTGGATGGGGATAAAGTCTCTGTAGTGCACATAAAAGGTATTTTAAGACTGTTTAGATTAGGCCCACCTCAAGCAAAGGCAAACCAATCCATACATTTGTTTTTGCTCAAAAACCTAGTTACACTTACTAGGTAATGCAGAAAGATAAAGAAACCCATTGAGTACCACAGAAAAACCTAATCTTAAGTGAGAACTGTGTGTAAAGTTTCACTGTGGATAAAAATATATAGCAGAGCTGAAAGAAGGTATTATTTAAGGTAGGATGCAGATGGTAATAGAATAAGGAGTAGATCATATCTTAAGTTGCAATGCAAGATGCAAGCAGAAGTATACATTCTATCACCATCTGCTGAAACCAGGTGGAGCAGGGCTCCTTATCTCTGCCATGACCCATCCCTCAGAACTCCTCCCCACAAGGAGTTATACCTTATGGGAGATGCCCCACCCAAGGAGAAAAGCCAAGCATTTCCTACCTAAATAAAATCTGAAATTTGAAACATCAGAACAGCCTTTCCCACTAAATTCCCAAAAGAAGACCAGGCCTACCATCATCACCACTAGATGTTAAAAAAGTAACTACACCCTTCTCCAAAATCATTGCTTCAACAAAACCACATCTGTCCCTCCAAGAAAACTACAGGTACCATTATTCAGACTGTAACCAACACCCTGAGCAACAGGGTTACAGGTTGCATGCTGAACTTGCCAGTGGTTTGGTCTTTATATTACTATACTTGCATTTTCCCAGTGAAAAACTGCTATTCTAATTCCCCTACCTTTGCCAGAGAGTTCCTTAATTTCCAAGTCATATTAATTTAGAGGGAGGGAGTTTACATTTTCCGTTTCAAGAGAAGCTCCAGAGCTCCTCAGCAGACACCTGTCTGTCAAACCAAGACAGTGCCCTGCTGCAGCTCCATCCCCATGGCAGGATCCGCGCTGGATGATCCCCAGGGACTCCCGGTGGGCAGAGCCCCCCTGAGCCCTGGTGCTGCTGATCCCTGTTGGGAAGACACCTGGCTGGGGGCTGCACATCCTCCCCGTGGCCTGGATTTTCTCTGCATTTCTCTTTGTCCTTCCCAAACACCCAAAACCAGGGTAAAAATAGAGATGTTAAACAACGACCTGCTTGGGGACACGGGGGGATCTTCCAGGGGATGCGGGGGACGCTCGGTTCCAGGGATTTGAGGGGTCCTGGGAAGGACCTGGGGGTTTCTCAAGGCGTTGGGCACCCCAGTTCCAGCGGCTCTGGCTGCGCTGGGAGCGGAGGAGGAGCGGGAGGAAGAGGAGGAGCGGGAAGAGACGGAAGAGAAGCAGCGGGAGGAAGAGGAGGGACACAGGAGGAGCGGCAGGAAGAGAAGGAGCGATTTTGGAACCACGCGCTTCTTCCGCACGCCCGCACAGACCGCAGCGTCCCCCGGGAGCGGCAGAATCGCCCCCCCAAGAACCCGCAGGTGAGCGGGGAGGGGGAGCTCGCCCCAAATCCATCATGGGTGGCTCCGGGAGGGTTTTATTTTGCGGTTCAGGGAATATTTGCATCTTGCAGGAGCCCAAAGCCGAGCCTCGGAGCGGGGAGAGTGCAGAGGGGCGATCCCATAGCCGGGGGACCTCCGGCAGCCTGGAGGGGTGCGGGAGGTTGGTGCTGAGCGGGCTCCGGGCCCCCGAGGCTGAAAGGGGCGCTGACTGCTCCAGCTGCCCTTGGGCAGCGCCACCATCAAACCCAACGCGCTCAGCCCTTGTTTTCCCCCCCAAACCAGTATTTCCCAAACGTCGGCACCGAGGAGGAGGAGTAGAAGGCTGTGAGGACGAGGTCGATGGCTCTGGAGCCGCAGGCAGGTGAGGAGGAAGTCAGTGCCCCTTTCCCCCTGTGTCCTGCTCCATCTACCAGCCCAGCACGGCCCCAGCTGCAGCACAGCCTTGGGGGGATCTCCTTGCCCTTGCCTCGGGCATGGAGGCAAATCCCATCCTGTCCTTGTCCTTCCTCCCCCAGACAAGGAGCTGAGCACGGACAGCAGGGAGGACAAATCCCCGCGGCACAGCCTCGGGCAAGAGGCCGTTTGCAGCGGCTCCACGGCGCAGGAATGCAACGGGGAGGAAAAGCCCCGCAGATCCCACAGCAGGAGGGGCTGCAAACGCACAGCCCGGGGATCCCAGCAGGAAAGAGCCAGCCCGGGCCGGGGAGGCGGCCGGAGCTCGAAGCTGGGGCTGCGTGAGCAGCTTCACCATGGGGAGAAGCCCCACAAGTGCTCGGAATGTGGGAAAGGCTTCAGGTGGAGATCCAACCTGATCAGACACCGGAAAATCCACACGGGGGAACGGCCCTACGAGTGTGGGGAGTGTGGGAAGAGATTCACCCAGAGCTCACACCTGGCTGTGCACCGGAGGATCCACACCGGGGAGAGGCCTCACAAGTGTGGGGAGTGTGAGAAGAGATTCAGCCAGATATCAAGCCTCACTGTTCACCAGAGGAGCCACACTGGGGAGAGGCCATACAAATGTGATAAATGCAGGAAGAGGTTTCAAACGAGCTTCCATCTCCTCCGGCACTATCGCATTCATACAGGGGAGAGGCCCTTCTGCTGCCCTGACTGTGGGAAGAGCTTCAATCAAAACTCCACCCTTGTCAGGCACCGACTCATCCACATCGGGGAGAGACCCTACGAGTGTGATAAATGCAGGAAGAGGTTTCAGAGCAGGTCCAGCCTTCTGAAGCACTATCGCACTCACTGGGATGAGAGGCCCTTCTCCTGCCGCGACTGCGGGAAGGGATTCAAGACAAACTCCAACCTCGTCACCCACCGGCGCATCCACACCGGGGAGAGACCCTACGAGTGTCTCGAGTGTGGGAAGAGCTTCTCACAGAGCTCTCACTTGACCCAACACCAACGGAGTCTCCACTGAGAGAAGCCCTGTGAGTGCTGTAGGGGATGGGGTTCTGCCCTATAGGGAAATGAGGTCCTGCCCTATATGGGATGGGGGCTGTGCCCTATAGGGGATGGGGTCCTGTCTTATAGGGCACAGCCCCTGCAGGAACAAACTGGACTTCTGGACAGTAGAGCAATAACATTTTGCAGAAGCTGATGTATTGTTTATAATTCACCCTAATTATCCATTTCTAGAACCATCACCCATGTGGGGACACACTCCACAGTTGGTAATTTTAGGGTGCTCATCCACCCATTCAAACCCCCCAGAGTCAGTGATTGGTGGTCTCATGCAGTTTCACTTCCTCCTGTTATTTTGAATCTTCTAATCTTGGTGTTCTGTGTTTTCAACTTCTTCTCTCCCGATTTAGCATAGTTTATGTTCCAGCGGCCTTGGGATGTTTCAAACAAGTTATCAAAAAACTCCTAAGACTTTCTCATGCTGTGCACCTGTTATAAACACAGGTCTAAACTAAGAAATGCACAAAAACAGCTGGCATGTGAAAGAAGTGTGTGAACAAACAGCAAAATATGCAGAAAGAACTGAACAGCAAAACAGAGCAACTAAATATGGTTTTTGGCTGGTGCACACCACACAAGGCCCAGATTTGTACAGACATGTCCACCAGCATCTCAACCTTGTTCAGCCTTACTACAATTCACCTTCTTTTTATGTACCAGCCAAACAGTCTTTCTCATGTTATCCTTCTCTTATATTATCTTATATTCTTATCTTATCTTACCTTATCTTATCTTAGCATTGTATTATTTTATTCTTATATTATCTTATCCTTATACTATCTTATCTTTTATGATATTCCATATCATATCATATTATGTCATATTCTATCTTATTTTATCAAGCAAACCACTAACTTTCTTTATGGAAAAAACAATGTGCTAATAACACGCAAAAATATCCACACCCCTTGGATTATATCGTTCAACCACCCAGGTATTCCCCATCCTTCTAACATTCATCCAAACCCCAATCGTCCACAGTTAACTTCCTCATATTATCTTGCAGTTGTTTGATCTTCTCATGAATGGATGCAGAATGGTCAGAAAGATACATACAACACATCCAATCAAAATCCTCACACTTGTGCCCATGTGCTGATAGCAAAAAATCTATAGCAGCTCTATTCTGCAGTGTGGGGTGTCTAATGCTATTTACATCTGTAAGCATTTGTTTCAAAACAGTGGAAGTGATATTCAGCTGTTCATTCACTCAACATCTCAGCTTCTCAAGCACAGTCAATGCCTGAGCAGCAGCAACACCTGGGGAAAGAATTGATTCTATTATTTGTGCCAGAGAACCCCAGAATTCCAAACGATTGTAAAAATTAGGCTCCAAATCCCCAATTTCTCTTTTAGCTCTTTAGCTGTGCCCTGCCCTCCAAAGGGTCTGATTCAACAACTCATGTGTGGCAGGAGCAAACATAGTTAACTTTCGGAGGATATTCGGGGGCAATTTGGGGTGTTTTGGGAGTTCTCAGGAGTGTTATAAATGGATATTTCGATATGTTAACTTTTCAACCCTTGGCCATATGCATTTGCCTCTCGCTTGGTGAAAGCTGCTGTGGGCCAGGGCCAGCACCGAGCTGGGCTGTGTGGGCCAGGCAACGTGGAGAGTCTTGGCTGATCTTGCTGTGCCCCTGGCCTCAGCAAAGGCTTGGAGGATTTGCCTCCCAAGGCATCCTGCTCATTGGCTCTTCCTGTGCGCCTTGGAGAGAACAAGGATGGCATTTCTGGCAGCTGGGCATTAGCAGCCCTTCAAACGGGGGCGTGTTGTGGAGCAAGCCCAGCTGAGACACCCTGCGAGGAGCCAGCCCAGTGCTCCTTGCTCCTCTCTGCTGACACCAGATGGTTGATGTGGTTTTGGGATGAGCCCAGCTCTGTGACGGGGTGCTACGTGCACACGAGACAGCTGCCCCTGTCCCGCGGGGTCCCAGCAGTGTCTGGCAGTTGTCCTGCACACACATCAGGATGTGGCCAAGAGAGGTCCTGGAAGCTGAGGCAGCCCATTTGAAGCTTTTGCAGGTGCCTACAGGTCAAGGCCAACGGTGTTCCCTCAGGATGCAGCAGTCCTGAGAGTTCACCCCAGAGCTGCCTGATGCTGCCCACTCCTTATGGCACCAGTTGCTTTCCTGTGGAATGTTCTACCTCCACCAAGAGGGAACTGGAGAAAGAGCTTGCCAGGCCACTCTCGATCCTTTCCCAGCAGTCCTGTTCCCTCCCTCCAGTCCTCAGACTGTGCCCATCCCTTTTGTTCCCCTTAGCTCATCGCTTTGCTTTGCTTCCCATCAATAAAGTTTGGCTTCTTCATTTTGCCTGCATCTCTGTGGAGCAAAAGTGGTGCAAATCCAGAGCCCTGGGACACACAGGCCCCTCCTGCTGTTCTGTTCCATGCCGTGTTCTGTGCAGAGACTCAGAGGAACGAGGGCAGATCAGGTTGGAAAGGTCTCTGTGCTGAAGCTTCAGTTCCACAACACTGTGAACTTCAAGGTCTTGCCACAAGGCTGATGGCTGCTGCCAGCTTGGCCCCATGGCACCCACTGTGGACGTGGCAGGGACAGGAGGGCAGAGGGGCCGGGCAGACACCCCGCAGCGGCCGCGCTCCATCCTCTGGGGCATCCCAGGGCTTCCCTGCCTGGGGAGCGCAGGGCTGGCCTGTGTTCTCTGCACATGAACGGTTGATATTATCCACAGGAAGCAAAATCAGCATCCCCGTTTCCAGATGTCACATTGGAGAAGGCATTTGACAGTCCAATGGCAGCCATGGTCCGAGGATATGGCAGCTTTGCTCTGGGAGAAATCCTGCACCATATGGACTATGAGAAGTTTGTAGATCAGTCCCAGCTACCGGACCCTGGTGGCTCTTTTCCATGTGAAACAAACCTAACCATCCCAATTTCCTGATGTCAGTTCAGAGGAGGCTTTTGGCACACCAAATGCAGCCATGGTCCTAGGAGTTGGCAGCTTTGGCCTGGGAAAATCCTGTTACATAGGGAATTTTAGCATCAACAAACCCATTACCACTCCCAAAGGACCATAAAGAATAGTGCCTTTTTCCACAGGAGAAAAACCTCAACATCCTTGTTTCCAGATGTCAGTTATGAGGAGGCATTTGGCACTCCAACAGCACCCAGGCTTCTCGGTGGTGGCAGTTTTTGGTCTGGGAGAAATCCTGCACCTTATGAAATTTTAGCGGTGGAAGCCCAGTCCCAGTGAGAGGCCCCTGGATATCAATGTTGGCTCTTTTCCATGGGAAACAAAAGTCACCATCCCAGTTTCCTGATGTCAGTTGAGAGAAAATATTTGGTGCACCAAAGGCAGCCACTGTCCTAGGAGGTGGCATCTTTACAGGGCACACACCTACAGATTTTTCTCTCTCGAGGATTGAGAGAGTGCAGCCTCCTTTTATCCTTAACTCCCGGCCACACTTTGCCCTCTTCCCTTCCCCGTTGGCCAAGGCAGTCGGAAGATACAGCCTTCCCAACCCGTGTACCCCATATTCCCCCTTGAATCTGGCATTTCACCCCCAAAGTTCAGAAGTTCAGCCTTGTGCAGACTCTTGTCTGGTTCAGGAGCCAAGCTGTGTGGGCCCAGTAACAAACCTGCTGCCCAAAGCTAGTAGAAACTTTACAACCCATTTCAAAGACCCTAACAGCCATCCCTTCACCCATGAAGTGATTTGTAAAGACATTAGCACACATCTTTCCTCTCACATTGATGTTTCCTCTGCTGCTAACAGACTTTTAAAGCCAGCCTTTGGCCTGACCTCTCTGCTGTTGTAGTTCCATGCAGAGGTTGTTGTCTCTTCCCCCTTCCATGGGCAGGCAGCTGTTCAGCCATCTCCAGGACAGCAGGGCCCCACCCCACAGCACTGTGACGAAGGAAGACAAAAACCATCACTCCAAATGTCCCCCATCCTCCTTCTTCCCAGGCATGTGGCTCTGCCAGTGGGGTTTGCTGCTGCTTGCCACAGGAAAAAGAGGAGCACTGTGATACTGTGGGGCTCAATGGAACCAAACATCCATTGTGACACTGCAGAGCCTCACAGAACCCAGAGTCCATGGTGACACAACAGGGCCTTGTGGAACCAAGGAGTCCAAAGGCCTAAAACAGATCTTGCATGCCTCTGCCTTGGAAAGAGAAACCTCCTTGGCACACACTTAAGAGGGTGTCTGTAATGGGGAAACTCAGGAGTTTTAGATTGCTGCAAAAAGAGAAAAGGAAGAAAAGCCCTGTTTCTCTGAATGCTGCCAGATCTCCAAGCAAAGTAGATCCCAGGTGATTGAGGACAGACAGGATGGAGTTGGGCAATGTGGAGCAAGGTTGTCCACACTGGATCAGACCTCAAGGTAGAGCTTCTCTGAGCAGGCCAGATCTTCTGAAGAGAGACCCTGGATCAATACCAATCACAGAACGGTGCAATCAACTCTGCTCTGAAGAGAAACAGTAAGAAAAGACACTCTTTAAAATAGAAACACATTTCTAAGAAGCTTTTTGAAATATTTCTCCATAACTCTGGAAAAAAACTTTCCTAATCAACTGCCCTGGACCAGAGTGAAAGAAAGGCAGAGCCATGGTTTGTCAGGACTGACTTGATCCCAGTGAGCCCCGTGGTGCATTTGGTGCTGAGCCCTTGAACCTCAGAGCCTGAGCAGAGATTGCACAAACCTTTCCAGGAGCCCCAGTCAGAAGAAAAACCCAAAGTGTCTCAAGGCATTAATGGGTCCCACTGAGGTCCATCCCCAACACAGGCTCCTCATGGACTCCTTGAAGGTGAGAATTGGAGGCCATGACTGCCCAAAAATCTCTCAGAGACTCAGAAAACATTATAAATATGTTATAAAAATGTTCGATTTTGTCCAATTAATCTAAACAACAAGGTTAAGTTTAGCAGCAATTTATTTAATAAATACTAATTTTTTTTAATTAAAAAAATAATAAAAAATAATAATAACAGCAATTGTATATAAATGAATACAATCAAAATATATTAGTTACATAGATGTAAATAAATACAAAATCTGGCAGTGAGTAATTTAGTATAATTGAGGTTTGGTTTGAATAAAGCAGAAGCAAAACTGACCGGGGGTACGGGCAGGGCCCTTCCTCTCACACCGTACCAAACCAATTAAGGCAAAATTCTCACTTACATACTCTTTACTAATACATATTAATACAGAAGCTTCTGGAAAGCTCCTCCTCGTTTCTATTCCCAAAATCCACGTCCCTGTGTTGTGTTGCCATGCGTCACCAGTGGTCGGGGTCTCTCCTCCTTTCGGGGTCTTGTTTCTGATGAAGGCTCTGGGTCTTCCTCAGTGTTCGCTGTGTGACCTCGCAGGGAGCGCAGGCAAAGTGAGCTTAGGGTTATATCATTAAATATATGTTCCCACAACAGGCCTTAGTCCAGTGACCAACTCTTTGGAATCATCCCACTTTGGCCCAGTTAAAGGTCGAAAGCCTATTTCTAGCCACTTGTTCTTAGACCTATACCCTTCCTATCCTACCTCCTACCTAACATCTGGTGGATAATTTTTCTGCTTTAACCATTTCCTTTATCTCTTTTTGCCTTATAGCAATTAGACACAATTATTGATTAATTATAATGCCACAATTTTGCCAATATTGATACAATTTAATTAGCACGAATCATTTATAACACCTGAAACTGATTCCAGCATCTTTATAAACTTCCTGCAAGGCATTGCAACCAAGCCCAGCCCAATTAATATTCTGGTCAGTGCCCCTCTACTATAGAAACTACGAATAAGGGACAGTAGTGGAGCTATTTCCAGATAAGAAAATAAACCTAGGAACCAGAGAGGTATTAAAACCTCAAAAAACCCTAGTGACCAAAGACACATGCCAGTCTCCATTATAAAAGACATTATAAGTTCAAACAACATCTATACCAATACACAGTAATAACGATTTTTTCCACTTTCTTGAGCCACACTTTTAGCACCAAAAATATTTATCCTGGTGTAGGACAAATTAGAGGAAAATCTCCAAAAGTAGCCCCCAGAGAACAAACCCCTACAACTCCTCCCCTCCCCCACACTGGGTTCGGGAAGAATTTCCTCAGAGGAAAAGTGGAAAAAACCTGTTTATTTAGCAAACACACAAAGGAAAAATACTCCCCAACACAAGAAAAAACAACCACAGATGACAAAAGAAGCTCTTTCAGCAGTCTGAGAGGATGTACAGAGTCAGAATGTTTTGGATGCCGGGGAGGGCAGAAGGCGTAATGCTTGTCATGAAAATGCAGATTCCAGGTGCTTCTCGATGTTCCCAGGTCCCGGTCCAGAACAGGTTCGGGTGGTATTCCAGGCTAAACTAACTAATAATAAAAAACAGAAGCGAAGCAAAGCGAGGAGGAGCGAAGCCAAGCCCCCAGCGCAGCCGCCGAGCCGGCAGAGCGGCAGCCCCGCCCGCCAGCCCAACCCCAGCCCAGACGATGGGGCAGGGGCGCCGGCCAACGAGACAAAACAAACCTGCACTGTCAGAGCAACTCTGAGAGCACCCAACATAATTCCAGGCATGAACAGCACACACGGCTGGGAATACAAAGCATCGCAACGTCACCCCAGGACATTCCACCCCTTATCTCCATATTGTGAACATATTAAAAACTTCATTCAGTAAAAACTTTCAGTTCACTTGCTCAAACCTTCAACACTTACACATTTCTTTCCATTTCACTTGCTCAGACCTTCAATACTTGCATATTTCCTTCTGTCTCACCCCACAATCAAATCTCCCTGAGGGACACATCGTGTTGATCCATCTCTCTGCATTATCCACCATGGTCAGCATGTAGCGCTTGCCTTGGCGGGTCTGAGGCAGTGTGAAGTTATCAATCTGCCAGGCCTCTCTGTACTTATACTTGGACCACCGCCCCCCATACCAGAGGGGCTTCACCTCCTTGACCTGCTTGATGGCAGCACACGTCTCACAGATGTAAAAAATTCAGAGGAGAGAAAGCAAAACAAAGGCTGAAAAGTCTCCTCCCCTGCTTCTCGTCTAACAAACTGAATGCATAACCATAGCCAGGATCCAGAAGATATCCCTGGAAACAATTTCAGCATCTTCATAAACCTCTTACAAGCCAGCACAACCAAGCCCAGCACAATAAATATTTTGGTCAGTATCCCTCTAGTAGAAAAGCTACAGATAAGGGACAGGACTGGAGCTATTTCTGGATAGGAAAATAGCCCAAGAGACCAGAGAGGTATTAAGACGTCAAAAAATCCTACTAACCAAACCCACATGCCAGCCTCCATCCCAAAAGACATCATAAATCTATACCATTACCCAGTTGCAAAGTAATAAAGTTTTTTCCACTTCCTCCTGTCGCACGTTGGACGCCAAAATATTTGTCCTGGTTTGGGACAAAATTAGGGGGAAAATCTCCCAAAGGAGCCCCCCAGGAGTGTATGTCTTATCACGAACAGGGTCCGGGATCTTCTTGACGTTTCAGATCAGGTGGAGTCCGAATCAGGTTCGGGTGGTATTCCTAGCTAATAAGGGAAAAGATGCAAAAAAGCAGCAAAAAAGCAGCTAAGCCAAGCAAAGAGGGGGGAAAGGAGGTGGGGGCAGCCAAGCAGCAGCAGCTGCCGAGCAGCAAGAGGAGCAGCAAGCGGGGCAGGGGGAGGGCGAGCGGGGAGGAGCGCGGCAGCCCCAGCCAGCGGCGGCGGCACTGGTCAAAACAAACCTCCCAAGCATGAACAGCACACGATTTGGGGATACAAAGCATTGTAACATCAACCCAGGACAGATCACCCTGGGTAATTAAGGGTAAGAGGAAATCAGGACATGCCATAATTAATGGTAAAACTTTTGAGGTAATTGAGTCAGGCCTGCTAAGTCCTAGCTGGTCAGCACAGACTTGTGAACTGTGTGCAGTTTTAAGAGCACTCAAGTTGTTAAAGGGAAAAGTGGGAACCATCTATACAGATTCTAAGTATGCTTTTGGCATAGTACATACCTCTAGGAAAATCTGGGGAGAAAGGGGATTAATAAACTCACAGGGAAAAGGATTGATACACCAGGAATTAATAATTCAGATTTTATATGCTTTGTGAGGGCTTGAAGGAATAGCAGTAATTCATTTAAGAGGGCATCAAAAGGGACTAACTCCACTAGTTAGGGGAAATAACCTAGCAGATCAGGAAGCTAAAAAGGTGGCCTTGCTGGTAATAAGAGAAAAAGAAAGTGAAGAAGAATGGACATGAGAAAAATGTCTGACTTGTGGGCTAGATTTATTTGAACCTCCCTGTCATGAATGTTGGGATGATTTTAAAAGTAAAGCTTTACACTGTAGTTGTTATGATATTACACATAATTTTGTTGCTTACATGGGAAAAAGCATTATTTGTTCACCTTTACAGTAAGACAAAACCAAAACCAAACCAAACCAAAACAACCCCAAAAACAACAACACCCACCCACCCCCCAAAAAAAAGACCAAACCCCCAAAAAAACACATTAGCACAAATAGGAGCAAAAGAGGCTGAAGGAGGAAAATGGGAGCTTCCCGACGGCTGAGAAGCAGTCCCTAAGGAACTGCTATAGGCATTAAGATAATAAAGAAAGTCTTTGCTGCCCTGGGAACTAAATGGGAATATTATACCCCTTGGCTCGGGAAAAGTGGAAAGGATTAACGGGGAAATAAAGAAACAGCTAACCAAATTAACCATGAAAACTAAGATGTCTTGGGTAAAGTGTTTCCCATTAGCCTTAATAATATCAGGACTCAACCTCATACTGATGTAGGAATTTCCCCTTTTGAAATGCTGTATGGAATGCCATAAGATCTAGACATTCCCAGAGACCATCCCATGCTTGACAATCACCAGCTCCAACAGTTCGTTACACAACTCATGGTTTGACGAGGTCAGTTGTTAAACAAGAGCCTCGTGGTGCAAAGATCTCCACTTGAGATTGCAATCCACAACATAAAACCAGGGCATAGAGTTCTAATTAGAACACAGAAAGGGACCTCACTGACCCCTCGTTGGGAGGGACCTTATCTTGTCTTGCTCACCACAGAAACTGCCATTGGAACTGCTGAGCGGGGCTGGACGCCAGTCGAGTGAAAGGAGCCCTCCCTGAGGAACAGTGGGAATGCCGGGGAAACCCAGAGACACTAATCTTAAACTGCATAAAAGAACTAATGAATTAAGTTAATACCATATTATGTCTTGAAAAAGATTGTATATGTTATACTTTTGCATGCATAAAGTGTAAAATTTGTAAGGAAAACGTGTAGGCGAAGGAGGCAGAGACATAAGGAAGGGGAGAATGCTGGAAAGCCCCAGGGGTCAGCACAAACACATCCTATGGACCCCGACCACAAAATCTCCCAGCCTTTCACCTAAGGGAGGCACAGAAACCGAGGTCAAAATTACAGCATTACGGGAACCAGCAAGGGGATTTTAATTAAGAAAAGGAATCCACCACTTTTCTTTTACTTTATGTATTTGATAATCATTTTAGGCTGCATATGGGAAAAAGGAGCGTGGGCAGAAGGTAACCTCCATCAACCATTTAAGTGGTGCTTAATTAGATAGGAAGATCAACATGTGACACAGACTATTACAACTCCTGGAGCACCTAGTTTCACGATCACTCTGTGCCAAATAGTGCCCATAGGCCCTTGCTCAAATCTGAAAGGATTCTATTTCTGTCCTAGCTCCAACCCCAGATGAGGGTATTGTAATAGCCCTGGACAGTATTACTGTGCACACTGAGGATGTGAAACAATTACATCACACTGGAATCCAGGAGCAGGAAGAAATAAAGCTCTTAGTGTAGAATGGAAACCAAAAAAATGTATACCTCCCAAGAGAGAATGCAGCGGGGGAATAATCCAAACAGGACAAGTGATGATTATTCCCAGAGTCACATACCACCCTGAAGAATTTGTGTATGATAATCAGAACTCTCCAAACCATCATTTACAAAAACGAGAACCATTTATCACTTTGACTATAGCCACCCTGATGGCTGTAGGAATTGCAGGTGCAGGGACAGGGATAACCTCACTTGTGCAGCAGAACCAAAAGTTTCAATCACTTGGAATAGCTGTAGATAAGGACATAATTCCAATTGAAAAATCAATCAGTGCATTAGAAAAATGGTTAAGATCGCTGTCAGAAATAGCATGGCAAAACCATAGGGGACTTGACCTTATGTTTTTACAAGGAGGATTATGTGCTGCACTAGGGGAACAGTATTGTGTTTAAGCAGACCATACTGGAGTTGTTAGGGATACCATGACTAAACTCTGGGAGAGCCTAGAGAAACAAAAACGAGAAAGAGAACTGCAGCAGAGCTGGTATGAGTCCTGGTTTAACCATTCTCCATGGCTAACTTACCCTACTGTCCACTATTGCAGGACCCCTAATATTGGTGATTTTTGTGTTGCTTTTTTGGACCATGTATTTTTAACAAAATCATTCAATAGTCAAAAGTAAGCTGGAAGCCCTGCACTTAATGTTGGTAAGAGCACATTATGAGCCTATACAGGACGAAGGGTTAGAACTGAGCCATGCAGAATTGCCAAGATTTGATCAGCAAAAATGATAAAAAGGGGGAATTGTAACAGAGTACATGTAAGACTTTGCTAATCGAACCTTGCTAAATTAGGGAACACGGCCAAAAGACCACTGAGACTTGCTTAAGATAAACTGAAAGATTATATCTCAAATAGCCACAAACATCTGTATGTGCCCAGTTTGTGGATGCTTGAAAAAAAGATAGGAAAAAGTCAACCAATGGCTAAGAAAAGAAGACCACAGCCTTCCTCCCCACGACCACCAGGAGCCAGAAGAGCCCCCAGCAACTGGCTGTGCAGACACAGAAAGAACGTGAGAAGATGCTGAAAGGCACAGGCACAGGAGAAGATGAAAATAACAGAGGGACTGACACGGAGTGGGGTGCGCGCCGCTGGTGGAGCGGAGACTCCCCGGACCCCAGCGCTGATTTGCTTATTGCTGCTTGCTCAATAAATTCTTTATTGATTCCATTTATTGGAGTTGATCAATTTATAACAGATAAATTTATAACAATGCAGACCTAGAATGGGGCAGGGACCGGGAATGGGGACAGGGAATGGGAATGCGGTCAGGGACTGGGAATTCTGCACTTGTCATGGGGACAGGGACCTCGACAGGGACCAAGACCTGGAATATGAGACAGGGATAGGGAACAGAACTGGAAATGGGACTAGAAAGGGAACAGGGACAGGGAATGTGTTCAGGGACCAGGAATGCTAATGGGAATAATGAAGTGGAACTGAGAATGGGACCAGGTGTGGGAAGGGGACTGGAAGGAGGACAGGGACCAGGAATTTGGCTGATAGAATGGGGACAGGGAGCTGGATTAAAAGACTGAGAGCGTGAAGGGAACAAGGAATAAGGGACAGGGTCTGGAACTACAGGATCGAGACCATGACTGAGAATAGAACAGGGAATTGGGACAGGGACTGAGAATGGGGACAGGGACCAGGACTGGCACCGGCTGTGGGGATTGGTTATGGCTTTAGATCTTCCCAGAGCAGAGCAGTTGCTGGCTGCTGTAAAGTTGTTTCTTGTCAAGGCACGTCAGACTCCAAAGGCAAAGAGCCCAAGGCTCTCCAGTCCCTGTTCAATCTCTCTGCCATAAAGTCCCGATGGAAGCAGGAGCAGCTCTCTGCTGCAAGAGGTCGAAGCTGCGGCTGGTGCAGAGTCTCCAGAGGCAGATGCTCCCTGGCCTTTCTTCTTCTGAACTTTTCTTCTTCATCTTCCTCTTCTTCTTCTCTCACAGGTTGGTAGTGCTGATGATGATGGTGGGGGAAGAAGGGAGAGCGACGAGACAGGAGCGAGAGAGAGCTCTGGATTCAACACACGGATTTTTATTGACAAATTTCCCAATGATCAAAAAACAGGAACCTGAATCATTTCTCCTAAACCTATTAGAATCTTGGTTTTCTAATACAAAAGCTTATGTCTAACTTGTGCACACTGACTATCTGTTCTATCTGAAGAATATAAAATATATTTTTAATCTATTT
>NW_027635995.1:0-83368 GCF_903797595.1 Erithacus rubecula | reverse complement strand
ACTGCCTCAAACCCCCCCAAGGCAAGTGCTACGTGAGCACAATTGTAGAAGCCACCACTAGATCATTAGAAACCCACCCTGTACCTCACACTACTACTCAAAACACCTGTCTGAAGCCCAAAAAAAGCAAGTCCTATAAGACACAGCACCCTGAGAGAATCAGTCAGACAACAGGACCCATTTCAAGAACAGCCTTAGAAACACCTCAGCCAAAAACCAGGATATTGAATAAATAGATCATATCCCTTATCGCACACCAGCTGCCAGGAAAGTTGAACTGTACAACAGACTACTTGAAACTACCCTAAGGCACTATGGCAGGGAAACATCCAAAAATTGAGAAATGAACTTAACAGAAGCCACCTAAATAGTCAACACCTGAGAGTCCATCACTCAAGCAAGTCCTGCCCAGTCTGAAGCCTTGCACACAGTGCATGGGGATAAAGTCCCTGTAGTACACATAAAAGGTATTTTAAGACTGTTTAGATTAGGCCCACCTCATGCAAAGGCAAACCAATCCGTACAATTGTTTTTGCTCAAAAACCTAGTTACACTTAGTAGGTAATGCAGAAAGATAAAGAAACCCATTGAGTACCACAGAAAAACCTAATCTGAAGTGAGAACTGTGTGTAAAGTTTCACTGTGGATAAAAATATATAGCAAGAATTGAAAGAAGGTATTAATTAAGGTAGGATGCAGATGGTAATAGAATAAGGAGTAGATCATGTCTTAAGTTGCAATGCAAGATGCAAGCAGAAGTATACATTCTATCAGCATCTGCTGAAACCAGGTGGAGCAGGGCTCCTTATCTCTGCCATGACCCATCCCTCACAACTCCTCCCCACAAGGAGTTATACCTTATGGGAGATGCCCCAGCCAAGGAGAAAAGCCAAGTATTTCCAGACTAAATAAAATCTGAAATTTGAAACATCAGAGCAACCTTTCCCACTAAATTCCCAGAAGAAGACCAGGCCTATCTTCATCACCACTAGATGTTAAAAAGTAACTACACCCTTCTCCAAAATCATTGCTTCAACAAAACCACATCTGTCACTCTAAGAAAACTACAGGTTCCATTATTCAGACTGTAACCAACACCCTGAGCAACAGGGTTACAGGCTGCATTCTGACCTTGCCAGTGTTTTGGTCCTTATATTACTATACTTTTATTTTCATTTTCCCTGTGAAAAACTGCTGTTTTAAATCCTATACCTTTGCCAGGGAGCTCCTTAATTTCCAAGTCATATTAATTTAGAGGGAGGGAGTTTACATTTTCCGTTTCAAGAGAAGCTCCAGAGCTCCTCAGCAGACACCTGTCTGTCAAACCAAGACAGTGCCCTGCTGCAGCTCCATCCCCATGGCAGGATCCGCGCTGGATGATCCCCAGGGACCCCCGGTGGGCAGAGCCCCCCTGAGCCCTGGTGCTGCTGATCCGTGTTGGGAAGACACCTGGCTGGGGGCTCCACACCTTCCCCGTGGCCTGGATTTTCTCTGCATTTCTCTTTATCCTTCCCAAACACCCAAAACCAGGGTAAAAATAGAGATGTTAAATAACGACCTGCTTGGGAACACGGGGGATCTTCCAGGGGATGCGGGGGACGCTCGGTTCCAGGGATTTGAGGGGTCCTGGGAGGGACCTGGGGGTTGCTCAGGGCGTTGGGCACCCCAGTTCCAGCGGCTCCGGCTGCGCTGGGAGAGGAGGAGGAGCGGGAGGAAGAGGAGGAGCGGGAAGAGACGGAAGAGAAGCAGCGGGAGGAAGAGGAGGGACACAGGAGGGGCGGCAGGAAGAGGAGGAGCGATTTTGGAACCACGCGCTTCGCCCGCCTGCTCGCTGAGGCGGCAGTTTCCCCGGGTCCGGCAGAATCGCCTCCCAAAATCCCGCAGGTGAGCAGGGAGGGGGAGCTCGCCCCAAATCCATCATTGGGAGCTCCGGGAGGGTTTTATTTTGCGGTCCAGGGGATGTTTGGATCTTGCAGGAGCGCAAAGCCAGGCAGGAAATGGCCCTGGCAGGATCTTGGTGGCTCCTCGGCTCTGGGGACCCCCGGCAGCCTGGAGGGGTGCGGGAGGTTGGTGCTGAGCGGGCTCCGGGCCCCCGAGGCTGAAAGGGGCGCTGACTGCTCCAGCTGCCCTTGGGCAGCACCACCATCAAACCCAACGCGCTCAGCCCTTGTTTCCCCCCCCCCAAACCAGGATTTCCCAAACCTCGGCTGCACCAAGGAGGAGGCCATGAGGACAAGGAGGATGGCCCGGGAGCCGCAGGCAGGTGAGGATGAAGTCAGTGCCCCTTTCCCCCTGTGTCCTGCTCCATCTCCCAGCCCAGCACGGCCCCGGCTGCAGCACAGCCCTGGGGGGATCTCCTTGCCCTTCCCTCTGGCACGGAGGCAAATCCCATCCTCTCCTTGTCCTTCCTCCCCCTGACAAGGAGCTGAGCACGGACAGCAGGGAGGACAAATCCCCGCGGCACAGCCTCGGGCAAGAGGCCGTTTGCAGCGGCTCCACGGCACAGGAATGCAACGGGGAGGAAAAGCCCCGCAGATCCCGCAGCAGGAGGGGCTGCAAACGCACAGCCCGGGGATCCCAGCAGGAAAGAGCCAGCCCGGGCCGGGGAGGCGGCCGGAGCTCAGAGCTTGGGCAGCGTGAGCAGTTTCACCATGGGGAGAAGCCCTACAAGTGCTTGGAATGTGGGAAGAGTTTCAGGTGGAGATCCAACCTGATCAGACACCGGAGAATCCACACAGGGGAATGGCCCTACGAGTGTGGGGAGTGTGGGAAGAGATTCATCCAGAGCTCAAACCTGACTGTGCACCAGAGGAGCCACACCGGGGAGAGGCCCTACGAGTGTGATAAATGCAGGAAGAGGTTTCACACCCGCTTCCATCTCCTCCAGCACTATCGCATTCATACAAAGGAGAGGCCCTTTTGCTGCCCTGACTGTGGGAAGAGCTTCAATCAAAACTCCAACCTACTCACCCACCGGCGCATCCACACAGGGGAGAGGCCCTACGAGTGTGATAAATGCAGGAAGAGGTTTCAAAGAACCTGCAGTCTCCTCCAGCACTATCGCACTCACTGGGATGAGAGGCCCTTCTCCTGCCGCGACTGCAGGAAGGGATTCAAGCAAAACTCCCACCTCATCACCCACTGGCGCATCCACACTGGGGAGAGACCCTACGAGTGTCCTGAGTGTGGGATGAGCTTCTCCGGGAGATTTACCTTGACCAAACACCAACAGAGTCTCCACTGAGAGAAGCCCTGTGAGTGCCCCGAGTGCAGGAAAAGCTTCGTGCTGGCTCCCTCTGGCCTGGATTTTCTTTGCATTTCCCTTTGTCCTTCCCAGACACCCAGTACCGGGGTAAAAATGAAGACATTGAAATAACACATGCCTGCAGACACAGGGGCATCTTCCAGAGGATTTGGGGATCCCTGCATTCCAGGGACTTCAGGTTTCCTTGCGGGTTGCTCAGGGCTTTGGGCACCCCAGGCCCAGCTGCTCTGGCTGCACTGGGAGATGCTGACGGAGGTTCTGGGGCAGCTGATCAAGGACCCCCTGCTCTGACACCCTCCCCGTTTCCCCCTGACCCAGCTCCTGCTGTCCCCTGTCCATGATCCTCCTCTCTCCACTGTCACTGCCCTTGCCCTCAGCCCATTCCCATCTCACACCACTCCTGCCCTAGTCCCAGTTCAGATCCCATTCCCGGTATCATTCCCTGTCCTGTATTCTTTACCTGGTTACCGTTCACATATTCCCAGTCCCATAATCCCTGTCCTGTTTCCCCTTCTAGTATTCCTGATCCCAGTCCCATTCCCACATTTCCATTTCTATATTTCCAATCCCCTTCTCATATTCCCATTCCCAATCCTGTTGTCCTATCCCCATGTCTGTTCCCTGTCCCATATTCTAAATGTCCATCCCATATTTTCTGCCCAATTTCTATTTCCATATTTCCTGTTCTGTTCTCATATTACCATTCCCTGTTCCCGTTTTCATTCCAGTTCTGATGTCCCTTTCCCAGTCCCAACTCTCTGTCCCTGTCCCCATTCCCGGTTGTTGGAGAGTGGAACAGAGAAGCCTCTCTGACTCCCTCTGAAAGAGAACAGTATGCAAGAATTAAATTTAAAATATTTTGAGAAATTAAAATACAAGAAATTACACAGACATTAAATAGACATCTAAGTTTTAGTATAAGGAATTAGAAATATTAAGTAGCACAGATACAAAGTAGAAGTTTACATCTTAGTGTGAAGCATGTAGAAATGTGTTTTAAATGCCATAAAAAAAGTAAAAGCCGTGGAATCTCCTATAAAATAGTGGCTCCATTGAGACAATAAAAACTTAGTTCTAGACAAAATAAAATTACAGTAGGAATATTTTATATATTCTTCACATAGAATAGATAGGCCACATGCACAAGTTATATGTAGACTTTAGTATTGCAGAATTCTAACAGGTTAAGGAGAAATTCATCAGGTTCACGGTTTTGGCTCATTGGGTAATTTGTCAAAACAAATCCGTGTATTTGAGCCAGAGCTCTCTCTCCCTCCTCTCTCTTTGCTCTGTCCTCCTCCACCACCACCATCATCACCACTACCAGCATGGGAGAGAAGAAGAAGAGGAAGATGAAGAAGAAAAGAACAGAAGAAGAAAGGCCAGGGAGCATCTGCCTCTGGAGACTCTGCACCAGCCGCAGCTTCCACCTCTTGCAGCAGAGAGCTGCTCCTGCTTCCATCGGGACTTTATGGCAGAGAGATTGAACAGGGACTGGAGAGCCTTGGGCTCTTTGCCTTTGGAGCCTGACGTGCCTTCAGAAGAAACAACTTTACAGCAGCCAGCAGCTGCTCTGCTCTGGGAAGATCTAAAGCCACAACCAATCCCCACAGCCGGTGCCAGTCCTGGTTGTGGACACTGCTGGAGGCCCAGGCACATTTTAGCTAGGCCTTTTTCTCAAGTTCTAAGTATTTTTTTCAGGCCATGAAACTTTCTCAGCATCTAGCCAGGATTTTTCCCAGGCTAGAGATTTCTTCTTTATTGTAAACACAAGAGAAAGAATCACAACAGAGATAAACACCTGCAAGGTCCATGAGAAAGTCAGGGAGGAGAGGTGTCTCCTTCTCTGATCAATGATCTGTCTGTATTTTATTTTGCACGAATTGTCTTATTTAAGGCAACGCTTTCTTTTAATAATTTGCTCTTTCTTGCTCTTTCCTGCACCAAGCCATAGAGTGTCTTGTTGCTGTTTTTTTTGCTGCTCCGTATCTTTCTCCACACCAACATATGAAGGTCCCACCGAGAGATCATTACTCGAGTGGATCGGGATCGCCCTCAGCGATCTCTGACCGACCAACAGCACCGGGAAAACTCGGAGCTGACAGCCTGCAAAAACCGGGACGGACCCTGGAGGCCTGTCCTAACCGGGGTGCGGCCCGTGCTGGGGTTTGTAGCCAGAGCTGCACCGAGCAGACTGAAACCCAGAAAACCAGGGCTGTGAACCTGGGGCCAGGAGCAGAGCCGGGATCACGGCGGGAGTCGAGAGCAATCTGGGACATGGCGGAGACCCGCCTGACTACGGCAGGACAGGAAACCCGCAGAAATCGTCGGCTTTTCTCCTCTCCCACCGAGAGAGGTAATATGAGCTTGTAGCTCAGGAGCCCCTTGGCTCGGTTCGGAGCGGCGGCGAAATCCCGCAGCCCCGCGGAGCCGAGTGCCGGGAGCCCAAACAGGGAGAGCTGCGAGCTGCGTCTCGACTGTTTTCTCCCCGTCGAGAGAGGTACTGTGTTTCCCCCTCCCTCCCAGCAGAGCGGCTAGGTGGGAAATTCTGAAATAATGGGAAATCGTCTGTCTAAGCAAGAGCAAACTATACTCTCACTGTGGAGGGATGTCCTTGAAAGCTTGGACACCCCAATTCTGGACAAGAACTTGGTTGACATGTTAGGTTGGAAAGAGAAAGCGGGTTTTCTGAGGATGGAGGAGTGGCCTTCTCTGAGAAAGCTTGGAGAGAGCCAGGATACCGATTGTATGAAGTCATACAGGAAGGCGATGCTTCAATTCTCCCTCAATTTCACACTTGGGGGGGTCATTAATGGAAAATTGAAGGAGGGCGAGGTAGGCTCTGAGGGGAGCGAGGCAGGTTCAGAACAAAACGAGGACGAATCTGTCTGCTATCCCGGGAACCCCCCGGAGCCAGACTCGCCCCCCGCGCTGCCGGCTCGGAGCGGCCCCGGCTGGAGCAGCCCCCGTGCAGCCAGCGCTGCCTGGGGGGGCGGCCCCCGCCCTTGTGGGGCCGCTCGCTGCCGAGAAGGAGGTGCCGTCAGCCGGCCCCTCCACCGTGCCGGTGCCGCCGCTCGATCCGCCTGCCGGGGCAGAGCCTCCCCCTGAAAAGGTGCGGGTGGTGCTGGCCCGTCCGTCCCCGGTGCCGTCTGACCGTGACCCGCCTGCTGAGAGGAGCCGTCGGCACCAGCCACCCCAGAGAAGGAGCTGGTGCCGGCGCCTCCCTCCTCTCCGATGCTGGAGACCGACCTGCCCGCCCGAGCAGGGTCTGGGCTGCCCTTCTCTGCCTCAGCAGAGGTGGGGCTGCCTTCTCTTCTCCCCTCAGTTTCTCCATTCGTTCACCCGGGAGCGGTGCCAATCCCAGTGCTGGACCCCACAAACGGACCCCTCCCATCGGCATTTCCAGCTGCTTCGCCGCTCCCACCCTGTGCTGACAGCAACGATGGCTTTGTCCTCACTTCAAAGGGGGAGCAGCAGGGGCTGGTTTCATTCCTGCAGTGGGCATGGGAGGAGGGAGCGCTGGGGCAGATGTTTCTGAGCTCTATTCCCTTGTTCTAAGGGAAGAGCTGAAAACTTGCAATTATGATATCCAAATGAGAGAGGCTCAAGCTGTTCCTGTGCCTGTGCCTGATGCTGTTCCTATTGTACGACAGCGAACTTGGAAAAAGAGAAAGAAAAGATCTAACCAATCCAGTTTTTGTGAATCACCTTTTGCCTCATTTCAGGCTCCAGATGAGACATGTCTGGGTCTTTGCTACTGACCATTAAGGTGTCTGCCCTGACCTGCACCAGGGGCAGAGTGTGATCACAGCTCAGCTTTCACATGCTGACCAGCTCACCAGACACCAACCAGAGAAAACACTGACCCGATGATCCCTCTTCAAACAGAGAATGGACATTCATCTGTTCATGTTGGAACTCTTGATACAGTTTTCATTGTAGTATTAGAATAATTAATTAGTGGTGGAAATTTCACTGTTTGGTAAGTTTGGTGAATGGTGATGGGTTTTGTTATTGTAATTAGAATTAAGTTTTAGTATTGAGTTTGTTAAAAGCACCAGGTATGAAGATTTCGCTAGGGCGTTCATGTATCCACAAAATCTCCTGAGGGGTGGTGTTTGTTCTCCTTTGACAAAGGGCCCTATGGAGGATTACAAACACTTCTCTTTCTTTTCCTTTTTAAAAACTGAAAGGGGGAATTGTGGACACTGCTGAAGGCCTACGCACATTTTAGCTAGGCCTTTTTTCTCAAGTTCTAAGTATTTTTCTCAGGCCATGAAACTTTCTCAGCCTCAGCTAGGATTTTTCCTAAGCTGGAGACTTTTTCTCTATTGTAAACATAAGACAAGGAATCACAACAGAGATAAACACCTGCAAGGTCCATGAGAAAGTCAGGGAGGAGAGGTGTCTCTTTCTCTGACTAATGATGTGTTTGTATTTTGTTTTCCACTAACTGTCTTATTTAAGGCAATGGTTTCTTTCTATAAATTGCTCTTTCTTGCTCTTTCCTGCACCAAGCAAGGGAGTTCCTTGTTGCTGTTTTTTCGCTGCTCCATAACCCTTCCACGGCAACAGAGCCAGACACCGCATCAGCAAATCACCACTGCTGTGTTTTGGCAGGACTTTGGTTCTGCACGTTCAAAGCAACAGCAGATTGTAGGCATTTTTGTCACTGAAGCTCAGCACTGACTGAAGTGGCATTTTTAATGCACTCCCTAACTGCAAAACACCTTCAGACACACTTTAATGACAGGCAGCAGTAAAATCTGTGCTTTGCCTGCTGTGAGACAGGTCAGAAGGGCAGAGCATATCAAATAAAGGGACTGCTGCTTTAGCTGCCAGGCTGTGCAGAACACAGCAGCACTGCAAGTTAATTCACTGCTCTCACATTCCAGTCATTGTACTGTAGTCATTGCACACCAGTGGTCTTTGAAATACTAATTATTTATTAAAACTGATCTTCAGAAGAGCTTCAGCAGCATGTGACTGACCAGACACTGCTGTGAATACCATGAACTGTGTGGACCACCCTGAAAAGTTAAGCTTGATGAAAGTAAGATCGGCAACTTCTGTTTCCTGCAGTTAGCCACAACCGCTCGGAAGATCTCGGGTTGTACCAGGAGGCAGGGCCCCCTCCCTCTCCATAGTGTTGCTAAGTTACAGAACTACAAAGGAAGTGACCCAAGCATGCGGAGGTAATTTAAGGGCGCGCGCAGGAAATAAATGCATTTCGCCATTCACCACATTGGTGTGATGTGTGATCTGTCCGGCAAGGTTGTAAGTGCACCGTGGTCTCGCTCCTAACCAGGTCGCATTAGCCTCAGTCGTAGGCAACATAGTGGTGCCGAAACCCGGGAGTGCTCCCCGACACACGGGTGCGTGTGCGCTCCGCCGGCGGGAGACATGCTGGAGGAGGAGACAACCGAAGCGGCAGGACCGACTTCGGTGGGAGGACACTCCCAGTACCACCGAGATGGAGTCGCTCGGGAAGGTAATTGCAGAAATCCATTAGCAGTGGGGTATTAGTTGTAAATTTAATGATTTTAATACTGCTATTAGGCGGTTGTTAATGTTAAACATTATCGATCGTCTTGTTGACATTTTGCATTCAAAATGTTGGGGGAGGTGCACAACTGCTCTTGCCAA
The DNA here is from genome assembly GCF_903797595.1 of Erithacus rubecula. Classification (NCBI taxonomy): domain Eukaryota; kingdom Metazoa; phylum Chordata; class Aves; order Passeriformes; family Muscicapidae; genus Erithacus; species Erithacus rubecula. The sequence continues at coordinate 74,457 of NW_027635995.1, read as the reverse complement.
CGATGTTATCACATCTGGCTCTAGTAAATGCCTTAAAAGCTGGGGCAGAGTTAAGCAGGCATTGCAAAAGGCCCTAGAAGAGCAGGAGATGTGGAAGGCAGCCCAGCAATGCTTAAGAGTCATTCCAAAACTGGGTGTGGGAGCCGCAACTCAAACTGTTGTTAGTGATATTCTTGCAAATTCAGATTCGTTGTCAGATACTATCACCCTTCCGCTATCATGATCCTTATCTCCAGCCCCAACCCCCGATCCAAAAGCTAACCCAAACCCACTTTCAGAACGCGATAGCTCCCCGTTCTTTAATGATGGTGTTAAGGATATAAATAAAGGCCAAATAGAAATAAGACCACCGCCCTATACCCCACAATATGGCGCCGAGGAGAAACGGGAAGGGCAGGGCCAGCAGCCGATTCCCGCCACAGACATGTGCGGTCAAGACCAAGGGGAGGGAGGCGTGGTTTCTAACTGGGAGGGGAGACTGGAGGCCTATCAGAGAGCGAGCCTTCAAACATTCCCTTACACGGCCAAGAAGTGCCCAGAAAAAAGGCGGAGTAAGGCATGCATTGCCACCGCCCACCAAAAACACAGAGGGCGGAATCCAACTAAAAAGCACAGTCTGTCAGAAGTCCCTGATCACTCCACTTCCTCCCAGTCAGACAGTGAGGTCGAGAGAGCCCTAAGGCCGAGCTGGGATGGGTGGTGCGAGGAGTTTAAATATAAACATCTCAGTTCCGATTCAGATTCCAATTCGGATTCCGATTCAGACGCAAATCTCATGCTGGCAACTTTTGCCAAATTTGTGAACCGAACCCCATGGTGCGCAAGCAAAAAGAACTCTTCCAAATCTATGCCCCTGACGGATTGGGGAAAAGTCCAAACAGCGCTTGCCGACCTACCTTAAACAGCAGTGAGAATTTTTCCAGTAAAAACACTAGAAAATAGCTTGCCAGCATACTCCCCAGTGAATCCCAAAGACGTGCTGGCTGTCGCAAAAGCCATTGCTGAAAAAGGGATCAATATCGCAATGGTCTCCACCCTAATAGATGGTCTCTTTGGCAATGACGACATGCTTCCCTTTGATATTAAGCAAACATGTCGTATGATTTTTGATGGAGCAGGCATGATTGTCTTTAAACAAGAATGGGAAGACAACTTAGAAAAGATACTTGCCAAAATTAACAAAGATCAGCACCCATTGCGCAATTCAAGTTTGCAGCATCTAATGGGTCGAGACTCAGGAATGATCAGTCCCCAAGTGCAGGCGCAGGGCTTAAGAGCCTCTGAAGTCGCTGCCACAACCCGCGCCGCGAGAGAAGCCATCTGCACAGCGTGCAGAGTAGTTGCTAAGCCGTCACCATGGACTACCATCAGGCAGGCCGAAAGTGAGCGCTTTACCACATTTGTCGATCACCTTCAGGCAGCTATAGATGCCTCAGATCCGACACCAGAGGCAAAATGGCCAGTGCTAGAAGGCTGTATAAGACAACAATGCAACCAGTCCACCAAAGAGCTATTGCGATCACTGCCTCCTGGTGCCAGCATTGCAACCATAATCAAGCATGTGTAAAAGAGGAAAATTTAGCCCCAGTCCAAGCCGCAGTTGGCGCCGCAATGGCTCCACTCCCAGCAGCGGTCGACACAGCTGTAGCAGAGGTAATGACCATCCAAAGCTGTAACATTCACGGCCGGCCACCACCTACGGACTACTCCTCGTCAAGGCCGAAAAGACCTTGCTGGATTTGTGTGAAGAAAGGTCACATTGCTCGGTGCTGCATCCACAATAAAAAGCAGGGAAACGGGCGAGGGAGGGGGCAATTGGGCCACATGCAACCCTCTCCCCGTTGTGAGAGCCCGCGGCCCAGTTATGTTACTCCCACAGGGGCGGAGCACCTTCCAAGTCCTCCACCCCCCAGAAAAATGACCAATTTCATAGCTCAAACCATGCCCAACGTCCCAACCCAGATTCTGCCTCTGCTGGCACCGGCTGCATATATGGTAACACAGAATATCAAACAAGATGGCATGCAGGCGCAACACACAGCACAGGCAACCCTCGACACAAAACATCCCCTGGCTGGCCTTGGCAATAAATTGTGATTCACAATGCCCTCCAGAAGTTTGGGGAGTTTGCCTACTGGCAAGCTAACCAGACAACTGCTTTGTTGTGCTTCTCTTTATGGTGGACACAGGGTCAGATGTCACGGTCATCCCGGATGTGCGCTGGCCCCCGAGCTGGCAACTGCAAGATGATGCAGCAGTGGTCGGAGTGGGAGGAGTACAATGTGCCCTGAAAAGCGTAGACCCAATATCAATCACCGTATACACCCCGGACGGGGTTGAGAAACCTGTCAGCGTTCACATCTATGTTCTTTCCAATACCCCGCCACTACTGGGACGAGACGCCCAAGCCCTGCTGGGCGACAAATTTACCCTTAGGGCCACTCCGGCGTACCCGTTGCTCCCAATTAAATTGACCTGGAAGTCATCAGACCCGGTGTACTTTGAGCAGTGGCCCATCCCCGAGCCTCGAAGATCCGCTCTCCTCCAACTCGTCTAGCGAGAATTGGAAAAAGGACATATCGAGCCCTCAGTCTCACCGTGGAACACACCAGTTTTCGTTATTCCCAAGCGCAGTGGCGAAGGTTTTCGCCTGTTACATGACCTACGAGCTGTCAACAAAAAGATTCAGCCAATGGGACCAGTGCAAACCAAGCTGCCCAGCAACTCCTTTATACCCATGAACCAGCCTTGTGCTGTGGTTGATATTAAAGACTGCTTCTTCTCAATACCGTTGCATGAGCAAGACAAAGAGCGGTTTGCTTTTTCCATCACGTTTCCAAATGGCCATCAACCTAGCCTTTGGTTCCAATGGAAGGTCTTACCACAAGGCATGATTAACTCTCCCACGATTTGTCAAATCATCGTTAGCAAAGCCCTGGCCCCAGTCCGAGTAAAGAACCCTGAAGCAACAATCATCCAATACATGGATGACATCTTGATCTCCGCCTCCACATCAAGCCAGGTAGACGTCATCGTAACAGAGGTTTCAAGTGCCCTGAAAACCAATGGGTTTGAAATAGCAGAAGCAAAAATAAAAAAGGGCCCTTCAGTTACCTTCTTGGGCGTGAAAATTAACAACTCTCATGTGTCACCTCCTACAATTAAAATCCGGCACGACGTCAAGACGCTGCATGACGTTCAGTGGCTGGTGGGGTCATTACAGTGGCTGCGAAACACCACTCTTATTCCTCCAGAGGTCATGTCCCCCTTGTATGACCTCCTGAAAGGCAAACACCCATGGGAATCCAAAAGTGTCTCAAAAGAGGCCACTCACTCGCTCGATTACATTGAACGACAATTGGTGGCAGCTGCACTAGCTAGGTGGAATCCCAACTTGCCTTTAAACCTGTATGTGCATTTTACAAAGGAGGGGGGGAGTTGGAGCGTTAGCCCAAGGTCCTCCCGAGTCAGCCAAACCAATACAGTGGGTAGTCCTCGGAAGATCCCAACGAGCCTTCTCTCACGGAGTTGAGTGCCTCGGAAGTGTAATTATGAAGGGTAGAAAGCTCGCCCTGAACCATCTGGGCTCTGAGCCTGCAAAAATATATCTCCCATTCTGAAAACAGATCTCTTCTGCATCAGTAGCACTTTCAGAACATCTTGCACTAGCCTTGTTTGGATTCGGAGGAGAACTTTGCTACGCCGCAAAGCCTCCATGGATCCAGCTACTTGCTGTAGTGGACTTTGATCTCCCACCAAAAGTCCTAGATCGACCTCTACCCGGACCAACTGTGTTCACCGACGCATCATCGACAACCTCTACAGCTGCAGTCGTGTGGCAAGAACAAGGTCGATGGCAATACGCAAAAATGAAGGATCAATCTCTGTCGGTCCAGCTGCTAGAAGCGTCCGCAATAGTGCTGGCTTGCAATCTGTTCCAAACCAACCATCTCAATATCGTCACTTACTCCATGTTTGCAGCGAAGCTCTGTCAGGCAATGTCTCATCCAGGCATTTCTATTTCTCCGGCTGCTTTAACGATTGAAGAAGCACTGCACTCACGACAAGGCACTGTGGCAGTCATCCATATCAACAGCCACGGCCCTATTAAAGGATATTTCCAGCTGGGAAATGATAAGGCTGATGCCGCAGCCAAGAACCTATGGACCCTACAAAGTGCGCAACAGTTGCATGAGTCCCTTCACATAGGAGCCAAAGTGCTAGACAAACAGTGCGACTCCCATGTCTGATGCCAAACACATCGTAGCCACCTGTCCCTACTGCCAAAAGTCTCCACTGTGGTCCAGTGGTGTCAACCCTAGAGGCCTAAAAGCCTCAGAAATTTGGCAGACTTCACACTGCGCCAGCTACTAAAACCCAGAGCGTGGCTCGCTGTTACCGTAGATACGTTCAGCGGTGTCATTATTGGGACTCAACAGACTAAGGCAAATTCTAAAGCTGCAGTCCAACACTGGCTATCAGCCATGACCTAGCTTGGTGTTCCAAAACAAATCAAGACGGATAACGGAACTCATTTCGTCTCTAAAGCAGCCCAAGAATTCGCCACCAAATGGGGCATTGTCCTAAAGCAGGGCATTCCGTACAATAGTACCGGACAGGCCATTGTAGAAAGAGCCAATCAAACCCTGAAGTCAAAACTGGAAACCCTGGCAAAGGCCGAGGGGTTTGTTGGTGCCATTCCCCCGTCAGAGCAGCCACGTCTGCTCGCAACTGCCACGCTCGCCTTGAATCAATTCCCTAGAGGGGATCAAAGTCAGGCTCCTTCACAAAAGCATTGGGCTATAGAAGCAGTTCAAGAAGGTCCCCCTGTCAGCATAAAAAATGAGCTAGGAGAATGGGAGACAGGGTGGGAACTGGTTGTAACCGGCAGAGGGTACACGGCAGTGAAAAAGGATAATGATATTAAGTGGTGCCCCTTAAAATCAATAAAGCTGGTTTTGCCTAGCAAAAGCTAACACTCTGAGTATCTCCCCACAGGTCTCCTGTTACAGGCTACCAGCCAAGCCTCCGACTCAGCTCTCGCTCCTCTGCATCCTGTTAACATTAATCCACCTCAGCACCAGCCATCACCCTTACCAGCCCCACGTCTGGACATTCCGAAACTTCGTCACCGGCGCTGTAATAGGCCAGACCGAAACCAACACTCCAGCCTGGACCGTGCGACTGACAGACATTTTCACCAACGACCGATCCCGCCAAACCTCTCAAATCATGAAGGTAGGGACATATTGGTGCCCAAGTAATAATCCTGGAAAAGAGTATTGCACTCACCCAGGTTACTGGTTTTGCGGGTATTGGGGGTACGAGACCATAGTAACCGGTAACCGATGGAAGCTTCCCAAGGAGGACGAATTCTTGAGAGTGACAGGCTGGCCCAGTAACTGCATATCCAGAAGCACTTAACCAAGGTAAACATCCTGGGAACTGCACACATCTCATAACTGCATATCCAGAAGCACTTACCAAGGTAAACATCCTGGGAACTGCACACATCTCACAGTCACAGTCCTGCAGACGCACGATCCATCTTGGACAATAGGCAAATTGTGGTCACTTTATAAGCGTGAGGATACGTTACTCACCCGCAATCCTGACAGAGGCACTGTAGTGCAGATCATTAGGTCCCCATCACATAGGCGACACATAGCAGTAGGGCCTAACGAATTGGTAACTTTCCGAAAAAAATAAACCACCCATGGCTACCCCTTCAATGGCGAAAAAACCGCTCGCCACCGCTACCTTACCAAGCTCTGTGCGAGCTATTCCTACACCCAAAACCCCTTCGCAGAGCTTGTTCACCCGAATGTTGCATGCTGCCTTTATATCCCTTAACACTTCACGCCCCAATCTCACAAAGTCTTGTTGGCTCTGTTACGATTCCAGACCACCCTTTTACGAGGAAATAGGTTCCAATAAAACCTTTGAGTACTCCCAGGAAGCCAGCCCCAAACAGTGTAAGGACATGGCCCTAACAGCCATCCCTTCACCCATGAAGTGATTTGTAAAGACATTAGCACACATCTTTCCTCTCACATTAATGTTTCCTCTGCTGCTAACAGACTTTTAAAGCCAGCCTTTGGCCTGACCTCTCTGCTGTTGTAGTTCCATGCACAGAGGTTGTTGTCTCTTCCCCCTTCCATGGGCAGGCCGCTGTTCAGCCATCTCCAGGACAGCAGGGCCCCACCCCACAGCACTGTGACGTAGGAAGACAAAAACCATCACTCCAAATGTCCCCCATCCTCCTTCTTCCCAGGCATGTGGCTCTGCCAGTGGGGTTTGCTGCTGCTTGCCACAGGAAAAAGAAGAGCACTGTGATACTGTGGGGCTCAATGGAACCAAACATCCATTGTGACACTACAGAGCCTCACAGAACCCAGAGTCCATGGTGACACAACAGGGCCTTGTGGAACCAAGGAGTCCAAAGGCCTAAAACAGATCTTGCATGGCTCTGCCTTGGAAAGAGAAACCTCCTTGGCACACACTTAAGAAGGGTGTCTGTTTGTAATGGGGAAACTCAGGAGTTTTAGATTGCTTCAAAAAGAGAAAAGGAAGAAAATCCCTGTTTCCCTGAATGCTGCCAGATCTCCAAGCAAAGCAGATCCCAGGTGATTGAGGACAGACAGGATGGAGTTGGGCAATGTGGAGCAAGGTTGTCCACACTGGATCAGACCTCAAGGTAGAGCTTCTCTGAGCAGGCCAGATCTCCTGAAGAGAGACCCTGGATCAATACCAATCACAGAACGCTGCAATCAACTCTGCTCTGAAGAGAAACAGTAAGAAAAGACACTCTCTAAAATAGGAACACTTATTTCTAAGAAGCTCTTTGAAATATTTCTCCATAACTGTAGAAAAAACTTTCCTAATCAACTGCACTGGACCAGAGGGAAAGAAAGGCAGAGCCATGGTTTGTCAGGACTGACTTGATCCCAGTGAGTCCCGTGGTGCATTTGGTGCTGAGCCCTTGAACCTCAGGGCCTGAGAAGAGATTGCACAAACCTTTCCAGGAGCCCCAGTCAGAAGAAAAACCCAAAGTGTCTCAAAGCATTAATGGGTCCCACTGAGGTCCATCCCCAACACAGGCTCCTCATGGACTCCTTGAAGGTGAGAATTGGAGGCCATGACTGCCCAAAAATCTCTCAGAGACTCAGATAATGTTAGAAATGGATATGTTCTATTTTGTCCAATTATATGAAACAACAAGGTTAAGTTTAGCAGCAATTTATTAATAATAACAGCAATTGTATATAAATGAATACAATCAAAATATATTAGTTACATAGATTTAAGTAAATACAAAATCTGGCAGTGAGTAATTTAGTATAATTGAGGTTTGGTTTGAATAAAGCAGAAGCAAAACTGACCGGGGGTACGGGCAGGGCCCTTCCTCTCACACCGTACCAAACCAATTGAGCTAAAAATCTCACTTACATACTGTTTACTAATACATATTAATACAGAAGCTTCTGGAAAGCTCCTCCTCGTTTCTATTCCCAAAATCCACGTCCCTGTGTTGTGTTGCCATGCGTCACCAGTGGTCGGGGTCTCTCCTCCTTTCGGGGTCTTGTTTCCGATGAAGGCTCTGGGTCTTCCTCAGTGTTTGCTGTGTGACCTCGCAGGGAGTGCAGGCAAAGTGAACTTAGGGTTATATAATTAAATATATGTTCCCACAAGAGGCTTCAGTCCAGTGACCAATTCTTTGGAATCTTTCCAATTTGTCCCAGTTAAAGGTCGAAAGCCTATTTCTAGCCACTTGTTCTTAGACCTATACCCTTCCTATCCTACCTCCCACCTAACATCTGGTGGATAATTTTTCTGCTTTGTTTAACCATTTCCTTTATCTCTTTTTGCCTTATAGCAATTAGACACAATTATTGATTATTTATAATGCCACAATTTTGCCAATATTGATACAATTTAATTAGCACGAATCATTTATAACACCTGGAACTGATTCCAGCATCTTTATAAACTTCCTGCAAGCCATTGCAACCAAGCCCAGCCCGATAAATATTCTGGTCAGTGCCCCTCTACTACAGAAACTACGAATAAGGGACAGTAGTGGAGCTATTTCTGGATAAGAAAATAAACCTAGGAACCAGAGAGGTATTAAAACCTCAAAAAACCCTAGTGACCAAAAACACATGCCAGCCTCCATTCCAAAAGACATTATAAGTTCAAACAACATCTATACCAATACACAGTAATAACGTTTTTTCCACTTTCTCGAGCCGCACATTTAGCGCCAAAAATATTTATCCTGGTGTAGGACAAATTAGGGGAAAATCTCCAAAAGGAGCCCCCCCCAGAGAACAAACCCCTACAACTCCTCCCCTCCCCCACACTGGGTTTGGGAAGAATTTCCTCAGAGGAAAAGTGGAAAAAACCTGTTTATTTAGCAAACACACAAAGGAAAAATACTCCCCAACACAAGAAAAAACAACCACAGATGACAAAAGAAACTCTTTCAGCAGTCTGAGAGGATGCACAGACTCAGAATGTTTTGGACGCCGGGGAGGGCAGAAGGCGTAATGCTTGTCATGAAAATGCAGATTCCAGGTGCTTCTCGATGTTCCCAGGTCCCGGTCCAGAACAGGTTCGGGTGGTATTCCAGGCTAAACTAACTAATAATAAAAAACAGAAGCGAAGCAAAGCGAGGCGGAGCGAAGCCAAGCCCCCAGCGCAGCCGCCGAGCCGGCAGAGCGGCAGCCCCGCCCGCCAGCCCAACCCCAGCCCAGACGATGGGGCAGGGGCGCCGGCCAACGAGACAAAACAAACCTGCACTGTCAGAGCAACTCTGAGAGCACCCAACATAATTCCAGGCATGAACAGCACACACGGCTGGGAATACAAAGCATCGCAACGTCACCCCAGGACATTCCACCCCTTATCTCCATATTGTGAACATACTAAAAACTTCATTAAGTAAAAACTTCCAGTTCACTTGCTCAAACCTTCAACACTTACACATTTCTTTCCATTTTACTTGCTCAGACCTTCAATACTTGCACATTTCCTTCTGTCTCACCCCACAATCAAATCTCCCTGAGGAACACATGGTGTTGTTCCATCTCTCTGCATTATCCCCCTGTGAGAGTCCGTCCGAGCCTCTCGTCCGTTTCTGCCCAACGACCCTCGCCTGAGGCCTGCGCTGCCCAGGGATGGGAGGAACGCCAAGTAACTGTTCCACAGGTGATGCCTACCAGGACTGGTTTCACATGACAACTAGTCACGGGGAGTTTACACAACAAGCTCCCACAGATGAGAGACAATGGACTGGTCAGTATGGGCTGACCTGCGTGTGTTCATGACGACAAAGATGGTTTGATGTGCCTCGAAGCGTCCTGTTTCCACCTGTTTCCCCCGCGTAACGAGCTCCACATACAATAGTCCATAAATCTTCCCACCTTTTGGCTAGAAGCCACTCGCTTTGGGAAAGGACTATAAAAGTTACTTTCGCAAAGGAGACCCCCGAGATCTCCCCAGACGGCAACAGACATCTATTGGCTGCTCCACGAGGATTCGTCTGCCCGTCTTCGTAGCTATAATCCCAACCCCCCTTTCTCTCTCTCTCTCTCTCTCTCTCTCTCTCTGTCCCACTATCGCATTTTTTGGTTGGCACTAAATAAATTGCATTTCTGTAGAAGTAAACTGGTTTTGTCCCCTGCTGTGTCTTTTGTGCTCCAAGATCCATAAAAGAACCAGTCGTGACTCGCTCATGATTTGGGCGGACCGTGACACCCCCATGGTCAGCATGTAGCGCTTGCCTTGGCAGGTCTGAGGCAGTGTGAAGTAATCAATCTGCCAGGCCTCTCCGTACTTATACTTAGACCACAGCCCCCCATACCAGAGGGGCTTCACCCCCTTGACCTGCTTGATGGCAGCACACGTCTCACAGATGTAAAAAATTCAGAGGAGAGAAAGGAAAAGAAAGGCTGAAAAGTCTCCTCCCCTGCTTCTCCTCTAACAAACTGAATGCATAACCATAACCAGGATCCAGAAGATATCCCTGGAACCAATTTCAGCATCTTCATAAACCTCTTACAAGCCATCACAGCCAAGCCCAGCACAATAAATATTTTGGTCAGTATCCCTCTAGTACTAAAGCTACAGATAAGGGACAGGACTGGAGCTATTTCCGGATAGGAAAATAGCCCTAGAGACCAGAGAGGTATTAAGACCTCAAAAAATCCCACTAACCAAACCCACATGCCAGCCTCCATCCCAAAAGACATTATAAATCTATACCAATACACAGTTTCAAAGTAATAAAGTTTTTTCCACTTTCTCCTGTCGCGTGTTGGACGCCAAAATATTTGTCCTGGTTTGCGACAAAATTAGGGGGAAAATCTCCCAAAGGAGCCCCCAGGAGTGTGTCTTGTCATGAACAGGGTCCGGGATCTTCTTGATGTTTCAGATCAGGTGGAGTCTGAATCAGGTTCGGGTGGTATTCCTAGCTTATAAGGGAAAAAGATGCAAAAAAGCAGCAAAAAGTAGCTAAGCCAAGCAAAGGCGGGGGAAAGGAGGTGGGGGCAGCCAAGCAGCAGCAGCTGCCGAGCAGCAAGAGGAGCAGCAAGCGGGGCAGGGGGAGGGCGAGCGGGGAGGAGCGCGGCAGCCCCAGCCAGCGGCGGCGGCACCGGGCAAAACAAACCTCCCAAGCATGAACAGCACACGATTTGGGGATACAAAGCATTGTAACATCAACCCAGGACACCAGTTTACAAAATCTGGCCCAATTTTTGTACGGGGAAGCAACCGAATCTATTACACATGATTGTTTACGGAATATTGAAGAGCAAACCAAAATTAGGCCAGATCTTGAGGAAGAGGAATTAGAAACTGGAGAAAAACTTTTTGTGGACAGATCACCCCGGGGAATTAAGGGTAAGAGGAAATCAGGACATGCCATAATTAATGGTAAAACTTTTGAGGTAATTGAGTCAGGCCTGCTAAGTCCTAGCTGGTCAGCACAGGCTTGAGAACTGTGTGCAGTTTTAAGAGCACTCAAGTTGTTAAAAGTGGGAACCATCTATACAGATTCTAAGTATGCTTTTGGCATAGTACATACCTCTAGGAAAATCTGGGGAGAAAGGGGATTAATAAACTCACAGGGAAAAGGATTGATACACCAGGAATTAATAATTCAGATTTTACATGCCTTGTGAGGGCCTGAAGGAATAGCAGTAATTCATTGAAGAGGGCATCAAAAGGGACTAACTCCACTAGTTAGGGGAAATAACCTAGCAGATCAGGAAGCTAAAACGGTGGCCTTGCTGGTAATAAGAGAAAAAGAAAGTGAAGAAGAATGGATATGAGAAAAATGTCTGACTTGTGGGCTAGATTTATTTGAACCTCCCTGTCATGAATGTTGGGATGATTTTAAAAGTAAAGCTTTACACTGTAGTTGTTATGATATTACACATAATTTTGTTGCTTACATGGGAAAAAGCATTATTTGTTCACCTTTACAGTAAAACTAAACCAAAACCAAAACAAAACAAAACAACCCCAAAAACAACAACACCTCCCCACCCCCCCCAAAAAAAGATCAAACCCCCCAAAAAACACATTAGCACAAATAGGAGCAAAAGAGGATGAAGCAGGAAAATGGGAGCTTCCCGACGGCTGAGAAGCAGTCCCTAAGGAACTGCTATAGGCATTAAGATAATAAAGAAAGTCTTTGCTGCCCTAGGAACTAAATGGGAATATTATACCCCTTGGCTCGGGAAAAGTGGAAAGGATTAATGGGGAAATAAAGAAACAGCTAACCAAATTAACCATGAAAACTAAGATGTCTTGGGTAAAGTGTTTCCCATTAGCCTTAATAACATCAGGACTCAACCTCATACTGATGTAGGAATTTCCCCTTTTGAAATGCTGTATGGAATGCCATAAGATCTAGACATTCCCAGAGACCATCCCATGCTTGACAATCACCAGCTCCAACAGTTCGTTACTCAACTCATGGTTTGACGAGGTCAGTTGTTAAACAAGAGCCTCATGGTGCAAAGATCTCCACTTGAGATTGCAATCCACAACATAAAACCAGGGCATAGAGTTCTAATTAGAACACAGAAAGGGACCTAACTGACCCCTCGTGGGGAGGGACCTTATCTTGTCTTGCTCACCACAGAAACTGCCATTGGAATTGCTGAGTGGGGCTGGACGCAGTTGAGTGAAAGGAGCCCTCCCTGAGGAGCAGTGGGAATGCCGGGGAAACCCAGAGACACTGATCTTAAACTGCATAAAAGAACTAATGAATTAAGTTAATACCATATTATGTCTTGGAAAATATTGTATATGTTATCCTTTTGCATACATAAGGTGTAAAATTTGTAAGGAAAATGTGTAGGCGAAGGAGGCAGAGACGTAAGGAAGGGGAGAATGCTGGAAAGCCCCAGGGGTCAGCACAAACACATCCTATGGACCCCGACCACAAAATCCCCCAGCCTTTCACCTAAGGGAGGCACAGAAACCGAGGTCAAAATTACAGCATTACGGGAACCAGCAAGGGGAATTTTAATTAAGTAAAGGAATCCACCACTTTTCTTTTACTTTATGTAATTGATAATCTTTTTAGGCTGCATATGGGAAAAAGGAGTGCGGGCAGAAGGTAACCTCCATCAACCATTTAAGTGGTGCTTAATTAGATAGGAAGATCAACTTGTGGAACAGACTATTACAACTCCTGGAGCACCTAGTTTCACGATCACTCTGTGCCAAATAGTGCCCATAGGCCCTTGCTCAAATCTGAAAGGATTCTATTTCTGTCCTAGCTCCAACCCCGGACAAGGGTATCGTAATAGCCCTGGACAGTATTATTGTGCACACTGGGGATGTGAAACAATTGCATCACACTGGAATCCAGGAGCAGGAAGAAATAAAGCTCTTAGTGTAGAATGGAAACCAAAAAAATGTATACCTCCCAAGAGAGAATGCAGAGGGGGAATAATCCAAACAGGACAAGTGATGATTATTCCCAGAATCACATACCACCCTGAAGAATTTGTGTATGATAATCAGAACTCTCCAAACCATCATTTACAAAAACGAGAACCATTTATCACTTTGACTATAGCCACCCTGATGGCTGTAGGAATTGCAGGTGCAGGGACAGGGATAACCTCACTTGTGCAGCAGAACCAAAAGTTTCAATCACTCGGAATAGCTGTAGATAAGGATGTAATTCCAATTGAAAAATCAATCAGTGCATTAGAAAAATGGTTAAGATCGCTGTCAGAAATAGTATTGCAAAACCATAGGGGACTTGACCTTATGTTTTTACAACAAGGAGGATTATGTGCTGCACTAGGGGAACAGTGTTGTGTTTAAGCAGACCATACTGGAGTTGTTAGGGATACCATGACTGAACTCAGGGAGGGCCTAGAGAAACAAAAACGAGAAAGAGAACTGCAGCAGAGCTGGTATGAGTCCTGGTTTAACCATTCTCCATGGCTAACTACCCTACTGTCCACTACTGCAGGACCCCTAATATTGGTGATTTTAGTGTTGACCTTTGGACCATGTATTTTTAACAAAATCATTCAATAGTCAAAAGAAAGCTGGAAGCCCTGCACTTAATGTTGGTAAGAGCACAGCATGAGCCTATACAGGATGAAGGGTTAGAACTGAGCCACGCAGAATTGCAAAGATTTGATCAGCAAAAATGATAAAAAGGGGGAATTGTAACAGAGTACATGTAAGACTTTGCTAATCAAACATTGCTAAATTAGGGAACACGGCCAAAAGACCACTGAGACTTGCTTAAGCTAGCTGAAAGATTATATCTCAAATAGCCACAAACATCTGTATGTGTATGTGCCCAGTGTGTGGATGCTTGAAAAAAAAGATAGGAAAAAGTCAACCAATGGCTAAGAGAAGAAGACCACAGCCTTCCTCCCCACGACCACCAGGAGCCAGAAGAGCCCCCAGCAACTGGCTGTGCAGACACAGAAAGAACATGAGAAGATGCTGAAAGGCACAGACACGGGAGAAGATGAAAATAACAGAGGGACTGACACGGAGTGGGGTGCGCGCCGCTGGTGGAGCGGAGACTCCCCGGACCCCAGCGCTGATTTGCTTATTGCTGCTTGATCAATAAATACTTCGATTCCATTTATTGGAGTTGATCAATTTATTACAGAAAAATTTATAACAATGCAGACCTAGAATGGGGCAGGGACCGGGAATGGGGACAGGGAATGGGAATGCAGTCAGGGACTGGGAATTCTGCACTTGTCATGGGGACAGGGACCTCGACAGGGACCAAGACCTGGAATATGAGACAGGGATTGGGAATGGGACTAGGAAAGGGGACAGGGAATGTGTTCAGGGACCGGGAATGCGTTCAGGGACCGGGAATGCCAATGGGAATAATGCAGTGGGACTGAGAATGGGACCAGGTGTGGGAATGGGACCGAAAGGAAGACAGGGACCAGGAATTTGGCTGATAGAATGGGGACAGGGAGCTGGACTACAAGACTGAAGGGACCAAGGAATAAGGGACCGGGTCCAGAACTAGACGATTGAAACCAAGACTGAGAATGGGATGGGGAGTGGGGACAAGGACTGGGAATAGGGACAGAGACAGGGACTGGGTGTCAGGACTGGTTATGGCTTCAGATCTTCCCAGAGCAGAGCAGCTGCTGGCTGCTGTAAAGTTGTATCTTGTCAAGGCACGTCAGGCTCCAAAGGCAAAGAGCCCAAGGCTCTCCAGTCCCTGTTCAATCTCTCTGCCATAAAGTCCCGATGGAAGCAGGAGCAACTCTCTGCTGCAAGAGGTGGAAGCTGTGGCTGGTGCAGAGTCTCCAGAGGCAGATGCTCCCTGGCCTTTCTTCTTCTGTTTTTTCTTCTTCATCTTCCTCTTCTTCTCTCCCATGCTGGTAGTGGTGATGATGATGATGGTGGAGGAAGAGAGAGCGACAAGACAGGAGCGAGAGAGAGCTCTGGCTCCAATGCATGGATTTTTTTTGACAAATTACCCAATGAGCCAAAAGCAAGAACCTAAAGCATTTCTCCTATATCTATTAGAATTCTGTTTTTTTAATATGAAAGTTTTCATATAACTTCTGCACATGGCCTATCTGTTTTATCTGAATTGTATAAGAAATATTCTTACTATATTTTTATTCTGTCTAGAGCTGTGTGTTTGAGCTCTCACTGCAGCTTGTTTTTCACATCAGATTCTAAGGCTTTGACATTTTAAGGAATGTAAAATATATTTTTCCTTGCTTCAAACTAAGATATATACTTCTACTTCATATCTATGCAAACTAATCTTTGTACTTTCTTAAAACTAAAGCACCGACATCTATTTCATGTCTGTGTGGCTTAATGTACTTTAATTTCTAAAAAGGTTTTTAATTTAATTCTTGTCTTCTGATCACTCTCCGAGGGATTCAGAGAGGCTTCTGTGTTACACACTCCAGTGCTGGGAATGGGGACAGAAACTGGGAAAGGGACATGGGAATGGAAAGAAAACCAGAACTGGGAATGAGAATAGGACAGGGAATGTTGAAATAGCAATTAGAAACAGAATATGGGATGGGCATGAAGATGATGGGACTGGGTTTGAAAATGGGAATATGGGAACAGGATTGGGAAAGGGAATATGGGAAATGGACAGGAAATATAGAAATGCAAATATGAGAATTGGAGTGGGACTAGGAATACACAGAAAGTAAGAGGACTGGGAGTATGGGACTGGTAATATGGGAACAGCAACACGTCATAAAATAGGGGATGGGGAAAGGGAATGAGAGCAGGAATGGAATCTGGACTCAGATGGGAACAGGAGTAGGGTGAGATACAAATGGGCTGGGGGCAAGGGGACTGACAGGGAGGAGAGGGGGATCCTGGACATGGGACAGCAGGGGCTGGGACACAGGGACAGTGTCATGGAAGAGGGTCCTTGATCAGCTGCCCCAGAACCTCCATGAGGGTCTTGCAGTGTAGCTGGAGCAGTTTAGCCTGGGGTGCACAAAGACGGGAGAATACCCATGTACATCCCAGAAACCCTCAATTCCCTGGAAATCCATGTCCCTCACATCCCCTGAAATATGCCCCCATGTCCCAAACCATGTCTTAGTTGACCATCTTGATTTTTACCTGGATGTGGGTGTTGGGGAAGGACAAAGAGAAATGAAAAGAAAATCCAGTCCATGGGGAGCCAGGAGGATATGGAGCCCCCAGCCAGGTGTCTTCCCAACATGGATCAGCAGCACCAGGGCTCAGCGGGGCTCTGCCCACCGGGGGTCACTGGGGATCATCCAGCGTGGATCCTGTCATGGGGATGGAGCTGGAGCAGCACACGAAGCTCTTCCTGCCCTCGGGGCACTCGCAGGGCTTCCCTCAGTGGAGACGCTGTTGGTGTCTGGTCAAGTTAGAGCTTGTGAAGAAGCTCTTCCCACACTCGGGACACTTGTAGGGTCTCTCCCCAGTGTGAATGCGCCGGTGCCTGATGAGATTTGAGTTGTGCTTGAATCCCTTCCCGCAGTACTGGTTTTGCCCACAAGAAGGCAGCACTACTGAAGGGGGGGACCGGCGGTACCAGTTTTGTTCACAAAGTTGCAGCCCTACTAGGGGTAGATGGACAGTATCGGTTTTGACTACAAGAGGGCAGCACTACTGAAACGGGGGGGGGCTGCAATACCGGTTTTGTCCACAAAGGGTTAGCTTGATTTGGGTTGGGGCTGCAGTACCTGTTTTGTCCACAAGGATACAGCATTACATGTGGGGAGGCTGCAGTACTGGTTTTGCCCACAAAGGGGCAGCACTAGTGAGGAGCGGGGAGCTCCAGTACCTGTTTTGTGCACATGGATACAGTACTACTGGTGGGGGGGGCTGCAGAGCCGGTTTATCCACAAGGGGGCAACACACCTCAGAAGGGGGAGCTGCAGTACCTGTTTTGTCGACAAGGAGAAAGCACTACTGGAGTGGGGGGGCTGTAGTATCGGTTTTATCCACAAAGGGGCAGCACTACCAGGCAGGGGGCAGCAGTACTGGTTTTGTCCACAACGGGTCAGCACTACTGGAAGGGGGCCTGCAGTACTGGTTTTGTCCACAAGTGGGCAGCACTACTGGGTGTGGGGCTGCAGTGCCGGTTTTGTTCACAAGGAAGCAGTACTGCTAAGGGGGGGGGGGCTCCAGTACCTCTTTTGTTCACAAGAGGACAGACATACTGAGGGGGGCGGGGCCTGTTGTACCGGTTTTGTCCACAAAGGGGCAGCATTATTGAAAAGGGGGGCTGCAGTGCGTTTTTTGTTCACAAGGAAGCAGCACTACTGGTGTGGGGGCTGCAGTACCGGTTTTGTCCACAAAATGGCAGAACTTCTGGTGTGCGGGGCTGGCTGCAGTACCGGCTTTGTCCTCAAGGGGGCAGTACTGCTGAAGGGGGGGATGCAGTACCAGTTTTGTCCACAAGGGGGCATCACTACTGGGGGGGGGGGCTGCTGTGTCATTTTTTTCCTCAGACGGGCAGCACTTCTGGGGGGTGGGCTGCAGTACCAGTTTTGTCCACGAGGTGGCAGCTATTGTTGGGGGGGGGGGTCACAGTACCTGTTTTGTTTACAAGAGAACAGCACTAATGGGAAGGGGGGCTGCAGTACCTGTTTTGTCCACAAGGATACAGCACTACTGGTGGGGGGGGGCTGCAGTACCGGTTTTGACTACAAGAGGGTAGCAGTACTGGATGTGGGGCTGCAGTACCTGTTTTTTCCACAAGGGGGCAGCACTAGTGAGGAAGGCTAGGGGATGCAGTTCCAGTTTATGTTCCCACAAAGGCGTAGCACGGATTTGGGTTGGGGCTGTGCATGTACCTGTTTTGTCCACAAGGATACAGCATTACATGTGGGGAGGGCTGCAGTTACCGGTTTTGTCCACACAGGATACAGCACTACTGGTGGGGGGCTGCAGAGCCGTTTTGGTCAACAAGGCGGGAGCACCTTGTGGGGGTGGGATGCAGTACATGTTTTGTACCACAAGAGGAAAGTGCACTACTGGAGTGGGGGGGCTGTAGTATCGGGTTTTCCCCAAGGAGGCAGAACACCTCAGAAGGGGGAGCTGCAGGACGGGTTTTTTTTCGCTAAAGGAGCTGCATTACTGAACGGGGGTGGGTGCTGTACCAGTTTTGTCCACAAGGGGAGGTCTACTGGGGGTGGCTTGCAGTACTGCTTTATTTCCCACAAAGGAGGTACCATTATGAAAAGGGGGGCTGCCCGTACCGATTTTTTTCCACAAGAAATCAGCACTACTGGGAGGGGGCCCGCGTACATGTTTGTTCCAGAGGACAGCCATTAATGGGGAAGGGTGGCTGCAGTACTGGCTTTGTCCACAAGGAAGCAACAATACTGAAGGGGTGTCTGCAGTACCGGTTTTGTCCACAAGGGGGCAGCACTACTGAAAAGGGTGGCTGCGGTATCGGTTTTGTCTAAAAGAGGGAGCACTACTAAAGAGTGGGGGACAGCGGTACCAGTTTTGTCCACAAGGGGACAGGACTAATAGGGGTGGTTGGTGCAGTTCTGGTTTTGTCCAGAAGATGGCTGCACTACTGGGGTTGGGGCTGCAATACCGGTTTTGTCCACAAGGGGACAGCACTGATGAGGAGGCGAGGGCTGCAGTACCAGTTTTGTCCACAAGGGGGCTGCAGTACGGGGGAAGGGGGCTGCAGTACCAGTTTTGTCCACAAAGGGACAGCACTAGTGTGGGGGGGAGTGATGCAGTACCTGTTTTGTCCACAAGGAAGCAGAACTACTGGGGGAGAGGGGGGGCTGCAATGCCGGTTTTGTTCCACAAGGGGACAGCACTACGGGGAGGGGGGTGTGGCTCAGCAGTTCCAGTTTTGTCCACAAGGGGGCAGAATTACTGAACGTGGGGTGGGGCTGCAGCACCGGTTTTGTCCACACGGGGACAGCACTTCTGCGGGATGGGGGCTGCAGTACCTGTTTTGTCCACAATGGGACAGCACTACTGGGGGTGGGGCTACAGTATCAATTTTGTCCACAAGGAAGCAGCATTACTGAAGGTGGGAGGTTGGGGGCTGCAGTACCTGTTTTGTCTACAAGGGGACAGCACTATGGAGAGGAGGGAGGTTGTAGTATCGTCTTGTCCAAAATGGCACAGCACTATTGAAAGGGGCATGGCTGCAGTACCGGTTTTGATCACAAAAGGGCAGAACTATTGGGAAGTAGACCTGCAGTATCGGTTTTGTCCACAAAAAGGCAGCACTACTTAAGGGGGGAAGCCGGCGATACTAGTTTTGTCCACAAGGGGACAGCACTGGGGGGGGGGGGTGGTGCAGTACCAGTTTTGTCTACAACGGGGCAGCACTTCTGGGCGGGGGGCTGCAGACCTGTTCTGTCAATAAGGGGACAGCATTACTGGGCAAGGGGGACTGCAGTACCGGTTTTGTCCATGAGGGAGCAGCACTACTGCTGCGAGGGGCTGCAGTACCGGTTTATTCCACACTGAACAGCACTACTGGTGGGGGGAGCTGCATTTCCTGTTTTGTCCACAAGGATACAGCACTTCTGGGGGGTGGGCTACAGTATCTGTTTTGTCCACAAGGGGACAGAACTACTAAAAGGGGGTGGGGCTGCAGTACCGGTTTTGTCCATGAGAAAGCAGCAATACTGGTGCGAGGGGCTGCAATACCGATTTTGTCCACACACGAACAGCACTCCTGGAGAGGAGAGCTGCATTTCCTGTTTTCCTCCACAATGATACAGGACTACTGCTGGGGGGGGGCTGTGGTGCCGGTTTTGTCCAAAATGGGGCAGCACTTCTGGGGGGTGGGGGCTGCAGTACCTGTTTCGTCAACAAGGGGACAGAACTACTGAAATGGCGGGGGGGGGGGGGGTGGGTGGCTGCAGTACCGCTTTTGTCCATGAGAAAGCAGCAATACTGGGGGGGTGGGCTGCAGTACCGGTTTTGTCCACAAGAAGGCGGCACTAGTGAGGGGGTGGGGCGACGGTATTGGTTTTGTCCACAAGGAAGCCGCACTACTGGGTGGGGACCTGCAGTGCTGGTTTTGTCCACAAAGGGACAGCACTTCTGGGGTGTGGATGTTGCAGTACCTGTTTTGTCCACAAAGGGACAGCACTACTTGGGGGGGGGGGGGGGGGCAGCAGTGCTGGTTTTGTCCACAATGGGGCAGCACTGCTGAAGTGGGGGGTGGGGACCTGCAGTACCTGTTTTGTCCACAAGGGAGCTGCTCTACTGACAGGGAAGTCTGAAGTACCAGTTTTCTCCAAAAGGGGGCTGCAGTACTGGGGGGGGGGGAGGGGTGGGGGCAGGGGGGGAGACTGCAGTACCGGTTTTGTCCAGAAGGGGGCAGCATTACTGAAGGGGTGGGCTGCAGTATCAGTTTTGTCCACAAAAGAGCAGCACTACCGTGGGGGGGATGCAGTACCTGTTTTGTCCACAAGGAGGCAGCACCACTGGGGGGGGAGGTTACAGTATCGGTTTTGTCCATGAGAAAGCAGCACTACTGCTTGGGGCCGCAGTACCTGTTCTGTCCACAAGGGGGCACCACTACTGGGGGGGGCCACAGTACCTGTTCTGTTCACAAGGGGGCAGCACTGCTGAAGGGGGTGGAGCTGCAGTAGCCATTTTGTCCTCAAGGGGACAGCACTAGTGATGAGGGGAAGGCAGCAATACCGGTTTTGTCCACATGCGGACAGCACTGCTGGGGGGGGGAGCTGCAGTACTGGTTTTGTCCACACGGGAACAGCCCTACTGGAAGGGGGAGGGAGGTGCAGTACCAGTTTTTTCCACAAGGGGGCAGCTGTACTGGTGGGGGCTGCAGTACCGGTTTTGTTTACAAGGAAGCAACACTACTGAAAGAGGGGGGCTGCAGTACCTGTTTTGTCCACAAAGGGGGCAGCATTGCTGGGGATGGGGGCTGCCATACCGCTTTTGTCCAAAAGAGGGCAGCACTACTAAACGAGGGGTGGCGGCAGTAATGGCTTTGTCCACATGGAGGCAGCACTACTGAAAAGGGGGCTTGCAGTACCGGTTTTGTCCACAAGGGGACAGCACAACTGGCGGGGTGGGGGGGGGGGGGGCTGCAGCACAGGTTTTGTCCACAAGGAATCTGCGCTACTGAAGCGGGGGGGGGGGGTGCTGCAGTATTGGTTTTGTCCACAAGGGGGCACCTATACTGGGGGGAAGCTAGGGTGCCGGTTTTGTCCACAAGGGGGCAGCACCAGTGAGGAGGAGGGGGCTGCCGTACCGGTTTTGTCCACACATAGACAGCACTACTCAGGGGGGAGCTGCAGTACCTGTTTTGTCTACAAGGGGGCAGCCCTCTTGGGGGGGGGAGGTTGCAGTACCATGTTTGGCCACGAGAAAGCAGCACTACTGCTCGGGGGGGTGCCGCAGTACCTGTTCTGTCTACAAGGGGACAGCACTACTGAAGGGGGTTGGCAATACCTGTTCGGTCCACAACGGGGGCAGCACTGCTGAAGGAGGAGGAACTGCTGTACTCGTTTTGTCCACAAGGCGACTGCACTAGTGATGAGGGGGGGCGGCAGCTGTACCTGTTTTTTCACAAGGAAGCAGCACTACTGCGGGGGGGAACTGCAGTGCCGGTTTTGTCCACAAGGAGGCAGCAGTAGTGGGGAGGGGGGGCTGAAGTACTGGTTTTGTCCACAAGGGGGCAGCTCTACGGGAGGGGGGGCTGCAGTACCGGTTTTGTCTACCAGGAAGCAGTACTACTGAAAGGGGTGGGCTGCAGTACTTGCTTTGTCCACAAGGGGACAGCGCTACTGGGGGGGAGGGTCTGCCACACCGGTTTTGTCCAAAAGAATGAAGCACTACTGAAGGAGGCGGGATGGATGTACCGGTTTGTCCACAAGGAGGCAGCACTACTGAAAAGGGGGACTGCAGTACCGGTTTTCTCCACAAAGAGGCAGCACTGCGGAAGGGGAGGGGGGAAGCTGCAGCCCTGGTTTTGTCCTCAAGGATGCAGCGCTACTGGGAGGGGAGCTGCAGTGCCAATTTTGTCCACAAGGGGACAGCACTGATGAGGACGCAAGGGCTGCAGTACCGGTTTTGTCCACAAGGAGGCCACAGTACAGGGGAAGGGGGCTGCAGTACCAGTTTTGTCCACACAGGGACAGCACTAGTGTGGGGGGGAGTGATGCAGTACCTGTTTTGTCTATAAGGAAGCAGCAGTGGGGGGGGGGGGGGGGGGGGCTGCAATGCCGGTTTTGTTCCACAAGGGGACAGCACTACGGGGGACGGGGGGGGCTGCAGTACCAGTTTTGCTCACGAAAGGGGCAGAATTACTAAAGGGGGGGGGGGGCTGCAGTACCGGTTTTGTCCACACGAGGACAGCACTTCTGCGGGGTGGGGGTTGCAGTACCTGTTATGTCCACAAGGAAGCAGCACTGCTGGGGGAGGCGCTACAGTACCGGTTTTGTCCAAAATGGGATAGAACTACTGGGGGTGGGGCTACAGTACCAATTTTGTCCACAAGGAAGCAGCACTACTGAAGGTGGGGGGTTGGGGGCTGCAGTGCCTGTTTTGTCTACAAGGGGACAGTACTACAGGGCTGCAGGGGGTTGTAGTACCGGTCTTGTTCAAAAGGGTGCAGCACTATTGAAAGGGGGGTGGCTGCAGTACCGGTTTTGACCACAAAAGAGCAGACCTATTTGGAAGTGGACCTGCAATACCGGTTTTGACCACAAGGAAGCAGCATAACTGAGGCAGGGGTGGCTGTCATACCGGTTTTGTCAGCAAAGGGGAAGGATTGCTGAGGGTGTGGGGACTGCAGTACTGGTTTTGTCAACAAGGGGGTGTGAGAGTCCGTCTGAGCCTCTCGTCTGTTTTTGCCCAACGACCCTCGCCTGAGGCCTGCGCTGGCCAGGGATGGGAGGAACGCCAAGTGACTGTTCCGCAGGTGATGCCTACCAGGACTGGTTTCTCATGACAACTAGTCACGGGGAGTTTACTCAACAAAGCTCCCACAGATGGAAGAACAATGGACTGGTCCGGTATGAGCTGCCCTGCGTGTGTTCATAACAACAAAGATGGTTTGGTGTGCCTTGAAATGTCCTGTTTCCACCTGTTCCTCAGGGTAACGATCTCCACATACAATAGTCCATAAATCTTCCCACCTTTTGGCCAGAAGCCAATCGCTTTGGGAAAGGACTATAAAAGTGACTTTCTCAGAGGAGACCCCTGAGATCTCCCCAGACGGCAACAGACATCTATTGGCTGCTCCACGAGGATTCGTCTGCCCGTCTTGGTAGCTACAATCCAAACCCCCCTTTCTCTCTCTCTCTCTCTCTCTCTCTCTCTCTCTCTCTCTCTCCCTGTCCCACTATCGCACTTTGATTAGCACTAAACAAAGTGCATTTCTGAAAAAGCAAACTGGTTTTCTCCCCTGCTGTGTCTTTTGCACTCCGAGATCTATAAAACAACCAGTCACGACTCCCGCTCCGGTTGGGCAGATCGTGACACACCTCAACAGCACACAGCCAGCAGTAGCAGATGAATCAAGATGCCATTATCCCCACCCATAAAATTTTGGCTAGAAAGTCAAAGGATGCTCAGTAAAACCCACTCACCCTTCAACAGCCCCAGTTTGCCTGTGGGCAAGTCTGACAAACAATAGAAATTGACTGTAGGCTATTGTGCCTTGAATGAAGTGACTCCACTGTGGGAGCTAAGACAGAGTACTGTGGATTTAATTAGCATAAGCAGCTTGATAACCAAGATGCCTTGGCAAGAGCAAACAGAGCTTTGAAGACTCCATGAAGATTGGATCAAGACTGGTGACAGGAAAGAAGAATGAATCAAATGGAAATATTACAAAATGTGTAAATTTGTCTGTGTGATGTTTAACCCAACCAATGTGGTAAAAAATTACCAGCTTTCCTAAAAATGGTATTTAAGCACATGTAGCTGAGAGTAAATTTGGATTCTGATCAGCAGTCAGTAGACCCCCTCTCTCTCCCAGTCGTTGATTCTCCAGTGCTGAGCGCTGCCGTGCCGGACACGCTGGATCTCCAGGAGGAGCTGGAGCCCAAGGCAGCAAAGTGGCACCATTGACATTGCCAATGCATTTTTCCTCCATTCCTTTGGCAGCAGAGTGCAGGCCTCAGTTTGCTTTCACCTGGGGGGACGTGCAGTACACCTGGAACCGACTGCCCCAGGGGTGGAAACACAGCCCCACCATCTGCCACGGGCTGATCCAGGCTGCACTGGAAAAGGGTAAAGCTCCAAAACATCTGCAATATATCAATAACATCATTGTGTGGAGGAACAGGGCAATAAAAGTATTTGAGAAAGGAGAGAGGATCATCCAGATTCTGCTGGAAGGAGGTTTTGCCATCGAGAAGAGCAAAGTCAAGGGAGCTGCCTGAGAGATCCAGTTCCTGGGAGTAGAGTGGCAAGATGGACAGAGCCAGATCCCCACTGAAATGATCAATGAGATCATCACAGTGTCTCCACCAAGCAGGAAGAAGGAAACACAAGCTTTCCTAGGGGTCATAGGTTTTCAGAGAATGCATTCCTGAGTGCAGCCACATTGTGAGCCCTCTCTACCTGCTCACCCTAAGAAGAACAATTCCAGCTGTGGCCCATCAACAAACCTTCACCCAGAACAAGGAGAAAATCGCTCATGCAGTGCCCTTGGCCCAGTCAGGACGGGACCAGAGGTGAGGAATGTGCTTTACTCTGCAGCCAAGAACAATGGCTTGTCCTGGAGCCTTTAGCAGAAGGTGCATGGGGAGACACGAGGTCGAGCACTAGAATTCTGGAGTCAAAGTTACAGAAAGTCTGAAGGAAACTACACTCACAAAGAAACCCAAAAACCAAAACAAATAAACAAAAAACCCAACAAAATCTCAGCCACCTATAAGAAAATTCAAGCCACCAGAAGTGGAAAGTGGCCGCAGGGAGCCCCACAGGACGAGTCACACAAGCTACTGAAGGAGAAGATGAATCAAGTGCACTTGCTGAACTCAAAGCCATTCAGCTGGCCCTGGACACTGCTGAAACAGAGAACTGGCCAAAATACTGAATCATAAATAGTAAAAAATGGTCTGTGGAGTTAGTTAGACAGGTAAAAAAAAGGCCAGCTAGCAATATAAAGGAAAACCAATTGAGGCTGCTGATGAGTGCAAAAACATTGCCACTCAGACAAACTCTCTGTAAAAGTCCATCATGTAGATGGCCACGTCCACAAAAATCAGGCTAATAAAGAACACTAAAACAAGGAACAAGTAGATCAAGCTGCAAAAATAGAGATGTCACAAATAAATTTAAATTAACAACATAAGGGATAGTTGTTCCTAGCTCAATAGGCCCACACTGCCTCAAGCCATCAAGGCAAAAATGCCACCTATAAGAAGGCACAAAAGTGAAATGCAGATTTAACTATAAATTGCATTTCTCAAGTTATCCATAACTGTAAGACATGTGCTAAAATCAAACAAGCCAAGCCCATAAGGCGTCTCTCATATGGGGGGCAGTATTCCAAATATAAGTATAAAGAAGCCCAGCAAATGAACTACATCACACTGCCTCAAACCCCCAAGGCAAGTGCTACGTGATCACAATTGTAGAAGCCACCACTAGATCATTAGAAACCCACCCTGTACCTCACACTACTACTCAAAACACCGTCTGAAGCCCAAAAAAGCAAGTCCTATAAAGACACAGCACCCCTGAGAGAATCGTCAGACAACAGGACCCATTTCAAGAACAGACTTACAAACACCTCAGCCAAAAACCAGGATATTGAATAAATAGATCATATCCCTTATCACACACCAGCTACCAGGAAAGTTGAACTGTACAACAGACTACTAAAAATTAGCCTAAAGGCACTTGGCAGGGAATCATCCAAAAATTGAGAAATGAACTTAACAAAAGCCACCTAAATAGTCAACACCTGAGAGTCCATCACTCAAGCAAGTCCTGCCCAGTCTGAAGCCTTGCACACAGTGGATGGGGATAAAGTCCCTGTAGTACACATAAAAGGTATTTTAAGACTGTTTAGATTAGGCCCAGCTCATGCAAAGCAAACCAATCCGTACAATTGTTTTTGCTCAAAAACCTAGTTACACTTAGTAGGTAATGCAGAAAGATAAAGAAACCCATTGAGTACCACAGAAAAGCCTAATCTTAAGTGAGAACTGTGTGTAAATTTCACTGTGGATAAAAATATATAACAGAGTTGAAAGAAGGTATTAATTAAGGTAGGATGCAGATGGTAATAGAATAAGGAGTAGATAATGTCTTAATTTGCAATGCAAGATGGAAGCAGAAGTATACATTCTATCAGCATCTGCTGAAACCAGGTGGAGCAGGGCTCCTTATCTCTTCCATGACCCATCCCTCACAACTCCTCCCCACAAGGAGTTATACCTTATGGGAGATGCCCCACCCAAGGAGAAAAGCCAAGTATTTCCTACCTAAAAAAATCTGAAATTTGAAACATCAGAGCACCTTTTCCCACTACATTCCCAAAAGAAGACCAGGCCTATCTTCATCACCACTAGATGTTAAAAACGTAACTACACCCTTCTCCAAAACCATTGCTTCAACAAAACTACACCTGTCACTCCAAGAAAACTATAGGTACCATTATTCAGACTGTAACAAACACCCTGAGCAACAGGGTTACAGGCTGCATTCTGACCTTGCCAGTGTTTTGGTCTTTATATTACTATACTTTTATTTTCATTTTCCCAGTGAAAAACTGCTATTCTAAATCCCATATCTTT
Source organism: Erithacus rubecula (assembly GCF_903797595.1). Classification (NCBI taxonomy): domain Eukaryota; kingdom Metazoa; phylum Chordata; class Aves; order Passeriformes; family Muscicapidae; genus Erithacus; species Erithacus rubecula. The sequence goes on along the minus strand of NW_027635995.1, from coordinate 47,704 downwards.
GCCAGGGAGCTCCTTAATTTCCAAGTCATATTAATTTAGAGGGAGGGAGTTTACATTTTCCGTTTCAAGAGAAGCTCCAGAGCTCCTCAGCAGACACCTGTCTGTCAAACCAAGACAGTGCCCTGCTGCAGCTCCATCCCCATGGCAGGATCCGCGCTGGATGATCCCCAGGGACCCCCGGTGGGCAGAGCCCCCCTGAGCCCTGGTGCTGCTGATCCGTGTTGGGAAGACACCTGGCTGGGGGCTGCACACCCTCCCCGTGGCCTGGATTTTCTCTGCATTTCTCTTTGTCCTTCCCAAACACCCAAAACCAGGGTAAAAATAGAGATGTTAAATAACGACCTGCTTGGGGACACGGGGGATCTTCCAGGGGATGCGGGGGACGCTCGGTTCCAGGGATTTGAGGGGTCCTGGGAGGGACCTGGGGGTTCCTCAGGGCGTTGGGCACCCCAGTTCCAGCGGCTCTGGCTGCGCTGGGAGACCGCTGGGAGCGGAGGAGGAGCGGGAGGAAGAGGAGGAGCGGGAAGAGACGGAAGAGAAGCAGAGAGAGGAAGAGGAGGGACACAGGAGAAGCGGCAGGAAGGGGAGGAGCGATTTTGGAACCACTCGCTTCCCTCACCAGCTCGGTGAGGTCGCAGTTTCCCCGTGACCCGCAGCATCGCCCCCACAAAAACCCTCAGGTGAGCGGGGAGGGGGAGCTCGCCCCAAATCCATCATGGGTGGCTCCGGGAGGGTTTTATTTTGCGGTTAAGGGGATGTTTGGATCTTGCAGGAGCCCAAAGCCGAGCCAGAAATGGCCCTGGCGGGATCTTGGCTGCTCCCATGTGGGATCGCCCGGTATCGGCGGGGAAGGGGCGATATCGGCCCTGGGGATCCCCGGCAGAGCCAGGGGGGAAGGCGGGAGCCCCGGAGCGGGGAGAGCGCAGAGGGGCGATCCCGGAGCCGGGGGACCCCCGGCAGCCTGGAGGGGTGCGGGAGGTTGGTGCTGAGCGAGCTCCGGGCCCCCGAGGCTGAAAGGGGCGCTGACTTCTCCAGCTGCCCTTGGGCAGCTGCCACCATCAAACCCAATGCACTCTGCTTTTGTTTTCCCCTCCAAAACTAGGATTTCCGAAACCTCATCTGCATTGAGGAGTTGGAAGAGTCCCTGAGGAAGAGGAAAATGTCCCGGGAGCCCCAGGAAGGTGAGGAGGAAGTCAGTGCCCCTTTCCCCCTGTGTCCTGCTCCATCTCCCAGCCCAGCACGGCCCCGGCTGCAGCACAGCCCTGGGGGGATCTCCTTGCCCTTGCCTCTGGCACAGAGGCAAATCCCATCCTGTCCTTGTCCTTCTTCCCCCAGACAAGGAGCTGAGCACGGACAGCAGGGAGGAGAAATCCCCGCGGCACAGCCTCGGGCAAGAGGCCGTTTGCAGCGGCTCCACGGTGCAGGAATGCAACGGGGAGGAAAAGCCCCGCAGATCCCGCAGCAGGAGGGGCTGCAAACGCACAGCCCGGGGATCCCAGCAGGAAAGAGCCAGCCCGGGCCGGGGAGGCGGCCGGAGCTCGGAGCTGGGGCTGCGTGAGCAGCTTCACCATGGGGAGAAGCCCCACAAGTGCTCGGAATGTGGGAAGGGCTTTAGGTGGAGATCCAACCTGATCAGACACCAGAGAATCCACACAGGGGAAAGGCCCTACGAGTGTGGGGAGTGTGGGAAGAGATTCAGGCACAGCTCAATCCTGACTGTGCACCGGAGGATCCACACTGGGGAGAGGCCTCACAAATGTGGGGAATGTGAAAAGAGATTCAGCCAGATATCAAACCTGATTGCGCACCAGAGGAGCCACACTGGGGAGAGGCCATACGAGTGTGATAAATGCAGGAAGAGGTTTCACACCAGCTCCAGTCTCCTCCGGCACTATCGCATTCATACAGGGGAGAGGCGCTTCTGCTGCCCCGACTGTGGGAAGAGCTTCAATCAAAATTCCAGCCTTGTCAGGCACCGACTCATCCACACCGGGGAGAGACCCTATGAGTGTGATAAATGCAGGAAGAGGTTGCAGAGCAGGTCCAGCCTTCTGAGGCACTATCGCACTCACTGGGATGAGAGGCCCTTCTCCTGCCATGACTGCGGGAAGGGATTCAAGAGAAACTCCCACCTCATCAGGCACCGGCGCATCCACACCCGGGAGAGACCCTACGAGTGTCCCGCGTGTGGGAAGAGCTTCTCACAGAGCTCTACCTTGACCAGACACCAACGGAGACACCACTGAGAGAAGCCCTGTGAGTGCCCCGAGTGCAGGAAAAGCTTCGTGCTGGCTCCCTGTGACCTGGATTTTCTTTGCATTTCTCTTTGTCCTTCTCAGACACCCAGTACCGGGGTAAAAATGAAGACATTGAACTAAGACATGCCTGCAGACACAGGGGGATCTTCCAGAGGATGTGGGGGACTCTCTGTTCCAAGGACTTCAGGTTTCCTTGGGGGTTGCTCAGGGCTTTGGTCACCCCTGGCCCAGCAGCTCTGGCTGCACTGGGAGATGCTGACGGAGGTTCTGGGGCAGCTGATCAAGGACCCCCTGCCCTGACACCCTCCCCGTTTCCCCCTGACCCAGCTCCTGCTTTCCCCTGTCCAGGATCCTCCTCTCCCCGCTGTCACTGCCTTTGCCCCCAGCCTATTCCTGTCTCACACCACTCCTGCCCCCGTCCCAATTCAGATCCCGTTCCCGGTATCATTCCCTGTCCTGTATTCTCTGCCTGGTTACCGTTCACATATTCCCAGTCCCATATTCCCAGTCCTGTTCCCCTTCTTGTATTCCTGATGCCAGTCTCATTCTCATATTTCCATTTCTATATTTCCAGTCCCCTTCCCATATTCCTATTCCAAATCCTTCTGCCCTGACTCCATGTCTGTTCTGTGTCCCATAATCTAAATCCCCGTCCCATATTTTTTATTTTCTATAATTTCTATTTCCATATTTCCCGTTCTATGCCCATATTACCATTCCCTGTTCCCATTTTCATTCGCATTCCAATGTCCCTTTCCCAGTCCTCACTCACAGTCCCTGTCCCCATTCCTGGTTATTGGAGAGTGGAACAGAGAAGCCTCTCTGACTCCCTCCGAGAGAGAACAGCATACAAGAATTAAATTAAAAATGTTTTGACAAAAGGCAGGAAACCACACAGACATTAAATAGAGGTCTAAGTTGTAGTATGCGGAATTAGAAATATTAAGTAGCATAGAAAATATTAAGTAGCATAGATATGAAGTAAAAGTTTAAATCTTAGTGTGAAGTACATAGAAATATGTTTTAAATACCATAAAAAGTTAACGCCGTGGAATCTACATTGAGACATTAAAAACTTAGTTCTAGACAAACTAAAATGACAGTAGGAATATTTTGTATGTTCTTGACATAGAACAGATGGGCCATATGCACAAGTTATATGTAGACTTTAGTGTTAGGGAATTCTAATATGTTTAGGAGAAATTTGTCAGTTTCACGGTTTTGGCTCATTGGGTAATTTGTCAAAACAAATTGTTGTATTGGAGCCAGAGCTCTCTCTCTCACTCCTCTCTCTTTGCTCTGTCCTCCTCCACCACCATCATCATCACCACTACCAGCACGGCAAAGAAGAAGAAGATGAAGAAGAAAAGAACAGAAGAAGAAAGGCCAGGGAGCATCTGCCTCTGGAGACTCTGCACCAGCCGCAGCTTCGACCTCTTGCAGCAGAGAGCTGCTCCTGCTTCCATCGGGACTTTATGGCAGAGAGATTGAACAGGGACTGGAGAGCCTTGGGCTCTTTGCCTTTGGAGCCTGACGTGCCTTGACAAGAAACAACTTTACAGCAGCCAGCAGCTGCTCTGCTCTGGGAAGATCTAAAGCCACAACCAATCCCCACAGCCAGTCCCAGTCCCGGTTGTGGACACTGCTGGAGGCCCAGGCACATTTTAGCTAGGCCTTTTTCTCAAGTTCTAAGTATTTTTCTCAGGCCATGAAATTTTCTCAGCCTCTAGCCAGGACTTTTCCCAGGCCAGAGACTCCTTCTTTACTTTAAACACAAAAGAAAGAATCACAACAGAGATAAACACCTGCAAGGTCCATGAGAAAGTCAGGGAGCAGAGGTGTCTCCTTCTCTGACCAATGATCTGTTTGTATTTTGTTTTCCACGAAGTGCCTTATTTAAGGCAATGGTTTCTTTCAATAAATTGCTCTTTCTTGCTCTTTTCTGCACCAAGCAGGAGAGTGTCTTGTTCCTGTTTTTTTGCTGCTCCATAACCCTTCCACGGCAACAGAGCCAGACACAGCATCAGCAAATCACCACTGCTGTGTTTTGGCAGGACTTTGGTTCTGCACATTCCAAGCAACAGCAGCTTGGAGGCATTTTTGTCACTGAAGCTCAGCACTGACCCAAGTGGCAATTTAATGCACTCCCTAACTGCAAAACACCTTCAGACACACTTTAATGACAGACAGGCAGCAGTAAAATCTGTGCTTTGCTGCTATGAGACAGGTCAGAAGGGCAGAGCATATCAAATAAAGGGACTGCTGCTTTAGCTGCCAGGCTGTGCAGAACACAGCAGCACTGCAAGTTAATTCACTGCTCTCACATTCCAGTCATTGTACTGTAGTCATTGCACACCAGTGGTCTTTGAAATACTAATTATTTATTAAAACTGATCTTCAGAAGAGCTTCAGCAGCATGTGACTGACCAGACACTGCTGTGAATACCATGAACTGTGTGGACCACTCTGAAAACTTAAGCTTGATGAAAGTAAGATCGGCAACTTCTGTTTCCCAAAAGATCAAAAGGCACTGTAAATGCAGGAAACAAAAGAATTATCTTTCATAAACAGATAATTATCAAATTCTAAAGAATTATCTTTCATCTTTCTGCTGATGGCAGTTTCCCTAAACTCTCCTTACTGCACTCAGAGGAAGCAACAAGTTTCCCCCTGCCCAGCACCCGGTCTTGTATTTCACACTGCAGTACAAATGCAGGTATCCTAACAGGACTGTGCAGTCCATGTGCAGTTTTTAAGGACATGCCCAAATGGATGATTGGCTGTATTTACACTGACCAGGACACAGCCATGTTCACTAAGTGTGTCTGACCAGGAAGAATTTTCTCTAGCATACATTTAAGAGGTTTTTATTACTTATATCCATTTTGTTCTTAGTGACAACAGAGCAATTGCTCAAAATTAACTTTCTGTTTTCTTCATCTCCTTAATGCATGCAGCAGAAGAACCTGCATCCTTTAATGCAATGGTAAGCTTTTGACAGCCATGACAGAACTTAAAATTGGAGTGTGAGTAAACCAGACTGGATGTCAGTGTGACTCACCTCAGTTTTGGCCATGCTAAATTGTATTAGAATCATATATTCTGACATCTGCACAGTCTAACTAAAACAGTGCAGAGCCCTTGGTGTTATGGGATTGCTGATGTAAAAGACCTTTGCTTCCACACCACTTTTCACAGCTGACTCACAGCTTTCTTTCAACTTCCTATCAATTCCTGCTATTGAATCTTAAGAGCAGATAGAACTCTGTTTCCTGCAATTTCTGTGTAGGATTCAGTAAATCATTTACAAAGATATAATACCTGCAAAATCCCTACATAGAGCAGTGTAAAAAAATACTTTGGCATTTTCCTGTCCTCGTAAACAAATGTAAATGTCAATACTAACAACTTCAAGCCATTTTTTTTGTTGCTGAGTTTTTAGAACTGAGCCTCTAGCATTTTGACACAGTGTTCTCATTTTGTTTGCTTTCAGAACCAGCGCTTATTTTTAGTCATCAGAGATTGCATTATCCAAAAGAAATAAAATTGGCATGAATTGGCAATAAATGAAAAGAAATTCATTTAACAAAACACTCCATCAAGCTGCTGCATGTAAGACTCTCTGATTGTAAGAGCCTGAAATGAGGGATGCAGAACTCCAGGTGGGCTCTTTAAAATGCTGCTTATTATATCCAAATGATGCAGTAATTTATTTATCATTTAAAATGCTGTTTATTGTATCCATGTGATGCAGCAATTCATGGGCCATGGGTGACAAGAGCCCAGCCCACAGCCTGACAGCCACATCTGTGGGTTCCTCTGAAAGCTTCCTCTAGTTCTGGTTACAATGCATTAAATAATTTTCATTACAGAGCATCCTAAAACATGACAACCAATCAATGCCTTCACTATCACCTGTAGCCTATCATACCTACTGACATTACAATATTCTTGTTACTATTTTCCAATCACAAAAGGTTAGTGTGTTTCAGTTTAAGCTAGAAGTTGTTTTACAGTTTTCTTGCAGTGGAAAATCCTGAGATCTTTTCTCTACTTGCAACATGGTATTTTTGTTTGCCTGTGAAAATTCTTTTCCTTGGTAAAAACATCTTTTGTTTGAGGTGGATTTATCCTTTGCTCAGAGTCATAAAAGCCCCTTCCAGCTCACTGCCCTTTGCCTTCTCAGTTACCCACTAAGACTGGCTCAGCCATTCTTTTCTTCTACATCAAAACTTGCTCTCATCTCTCTTCCTTCTTCCAATTCTGCATTCAAAAATCTTTCTGTTATACACACACATGTGTGAGACCTTCCTGTCAACTCCTCATCCTTCCTAACACATGAGGCTGTGCCCTATATGGGATGGGGTTCTTCCCTATAGGGAATGAGGTCCTGCCCTATAGTGGATGGGTCTGTGCCCCATAGGGGATGAGGTCCTGCCCTATAGGGCACAGCCCCTGCAGGAACAAACTGGACTTCTGGACAGCAGATCAGTATGATTTTGCAGAAGCCGATTTATTGTTTATAATTCACCCTAATTATCAATTTCAAAAACCATCACCCATATGGGGACACACTCTACAATTGGTAATTTTAGGGTGTTGATCCACCCATTCAAACCCCCCAGAGTCAGTAATTGGTGGTCACATGCAGTTTCACCGCCTCCTGTTATCTTGAACTTCCTAATCTTGGTGTTCTCTCTCCATTTAGCATAGTTTATGTTCCAGCGGCCTTGGGGGGTTTCAAACAAGTTATCAAAAAACTCCTAAAACTTTCTCATGCTGTGCACCTGTTATAAACACTGGTCTAAACTAAGAAATGCACAAAAACAGCTGGCATGTGAAAGAAGCGTGTGAACAAACAGCAAAATATGCAGAAAGAACTGAACAGCAAAACATAGCAACTAAATATGGTTTTTGGCTGGTGCACACCACACAAGGCCCAGATTTGTACAGACATGTCCACCAGCATCTCAACCTTGTTCAGCATTACTACAATTCCCCTTCTTTATTGGTACCAGCCAAATCGTCTTTGTTATCTTATCCTTGTCTTATCTTATCTTATCGTGTCTTATCTAGTCTTATCCTAGCCTTATATTATCGTATTCTTTTCTTATCTTATCCTTCTGCTATCTTTACATTTATGATATTCCATATCATATCATATCATATCATATCATATCATATCATATCATATCATATCATATTCTATCTTATTTTATCAAGCGAATCATTAACTTTATTTATGGAAAAAACAATGTGCTAATAAAGAACAAAAATAATGTCTGCTACCAGCTTGGCCCCATGGCACCCACTGTGGACGTGGCCAGGGACAGGAGGGCAGAGGGGCTGGGCAGACACCCCGCAGCGGCCGTGCTCCATCCTCTGGGGCATCCTGGGGCTTTCCCTGCCTGGGGAGCGCAGGGCTGGCCTGTGTTCTCTGCACATGAACGGTTGATCTTATCCACAGGAAACAAAATCAGCATCCCCGTTTCCAGATGTCAGTTAGGAGGAGGCGTTTGGCACAACAAAGGCAGCTGGGCTTCTCGGTGGTGGCAGCTTTGGTCCGGCAGAAATCTTGTGCCATATAGAATTTTAGCTGGCAGAAACCCACTCCTGGCTAAGGCCCCTGAATAGGAATGGTGGCTATTTTCCACAGGACATTCATCTCACGATCCCAGTTTCCAGATATCACGTAGGAGAAGGCATTTGACAGTCCAATGGCAGCCATGGTCCGAGGATATGGCAACTTTGGTCTTGGAGAAATCCTGGGCTCTTTTCCATGGGAAACAAATCTAACCATCCCAGTTTCCTAATGTCAGTTCAGAGGAGGCTTTTGGCACACCAAATGCAGCCATGGTCCTAGGAGTTGGCAGCTTTGGCCTGGGAGAAATCTGGTTACGTAGGGAATTTTAGCATAAACAAACCCATTCCCACTCCCAAAGGACCATAAAGAAGAACGGTGCCTTTTTCCACAGGAGAAAAACCTCAACATCCCCGTTTCCAGACATCAGTTATGAGGAGGCATTTGGCACTCCAACAGCACCCAGGCTTCTCGGTGGTGGCAGCTTTGGTCTGGGAGAAATACTGCACCCTATGAAATTTTAGCAGGTGGAAGCCCAGTCCCAGTTAGAGGCCCCTGGATATCAACGTTGGCTCTTTTCCATGGGAAACAAAACTCACCATCCCAGTTTCCTGATGTCAGTTGAGAGGAAACATTTGGTGCACCAAAGGCAGCCACTGTCCTAGGAGGTGGCATCTTTACAGGGCACACACCCACAGATTTTTCTCTCTCCAGGCTTCAGAGAGTGCAACCTCCTTTTATCCTTAACTCCCGGCCACACTTTGCCCTCTTCCCTTCCCCGTTGGCCAAGGTACTCGGAAGATACAGCCTTCCCAACCCGTGTACCCCATATTCCCCCTTGAATCTGCCATTTTCCCCCAAAGTTCAGAAGTTCAGCCTTGTGCAGACTCTTGTCTGGTTCAGGAGCCAAGCTGTGTGGGCCCAGTAACAAACCTGCTGCCCAAAGCCAGTAGAAACTTTACAACCCATTTCAAAGACCCTAACAGCCATCCCTTCACCCATGAAGTGATTTGTAAAGACATTAGCACACATCTTTCCTCTCACATTGATGTTTCCTCTGCTGCTAACAGACTTTTAAAGCCAGCCTTTGGCCTGACCTCTCTGCTGTTGTAGTTCCATGCACAGAGGTTGTTGTCTCTTCCCCCTTCCATGGGCAGGCCGCTGTTCAGCCATCTCCAGGACAGCAGGGCCCCACCCCACAGCACTGTGACGTAGGAAGACAAAAACCATCACTCCAAATGTCCCCCATCCTCCTTCTTCCCAGGCATGTGGCTCTGCCAGTGGGGTTTGCTGCTGCTTGCCACAGGAAAAAGAAGAGCACTGTGATACTGTGGGGCTCAATGGAACCAAACATCCATTGTGACACTGCAGAGCCTCACAGAACCCAGAGTCCATGGTGACACAACAGGGCCTTGTGGAACCAAGGAGTCCAAAGGCCTAAAACAGATCTTGCATGGCTCTGCCTTGGAAAGAGAAACCTCCTTGGCACACACTTAAGAAGGGTGTCTGTTTGTAATGGGGAAACTCAGGAGTTTTAGATTGCTTCAAAAAGAGAAAAGGAAGAAAACCCCTGTTTCCCTGAATGCTGCCAGATCTCCAAGCAAAGCAGATCCCAGGTGATTGAGGACAGACAGGATGGGGTTGGGCAATGTGGAGCAAGGTTGTCCACACTGGATCAGACCTCAAGGTAGAGCTTCTCTGAGCAGGCCAGATCTCCTGAAGAGAGACCCTGGATCAATACCAATCACAGAACACTGCAATCAACTCTGCTCTGAAGAGAAACAGTAATAAAAGACACTCTTTAAAATAGGAACACTTATTTCTAAGAAGCTCTTTGAAATATTTCACCACAACTCTACAAAAAAGCTTTCCTAAACAACTGCACTGGACCAGAGGGAAAGAAAGGCAGAGCCATGGTTTGTCAGGACTGACTTGATCCCAGTGAGCCCCGTGGTGCATTTGGTGCTGAGCCCTTGAACCTCAGGGCCTGAGAAGAGATTGCACAAACCTTTCCAGGAGCCCCAGTCAGAAGAAAAACCCAAAGTGTCTCAAAGCATTAATGGGTCCCACTGAGGTCCATCCCCAACACAGGCTCCTCATGGACTCCTTGAAGGTGAGTCTTGTTTCCGATGAAGGCTCTGGGTCTTCCTCAGTGTTCGCTGTGTGACCTCGCAGGGAGCGCAGGCGCACTGAGCTCAGGGTTATATCATTAAATAGATGTTCCCACAACAGGCCTGAGTCCAGTGTCCAGTGCCTGGAATGATCCAAATTTGGCTCAATTCAAGGTCAAAAGTTTTATTTCTAGGTGCTGTTTTTAGACCTATATCCTTACTATCCTCACTCCCACCAAACAACTGGAGGATGATTCCATCTGCTTTGTTTAACCATTTCCTTTATCCTTTTTGCTTTATAACAATTAAATACAATTTTTCTATTGATTATAACGCAACAATTTTGCTAATATAGTTGCAATTTAATTAGCACGAATCACATTTATAACTGTACCATGCCCGAATTTTTGAGCTACCATTTCCAAGTTTTTTGGGGGACCATTCCCAGGTTTTTTGGTGGAAGATTCCTGGGTTTTTGGGAGAAATGTTTGTGAATTTTTGAGGAATATTTCTGAATTATTGAGGGAACATTACGGAATTTTTGTGGGACCATTCCCGGATTTTTGGAGACCATTCCTGGATTTTTTGGGGACCATTCCTGGGTTTTTGGGGAACATTCCTGGGGTTTCAGAGGGAAAGTTTCTGAATTTTGGGGAGCATTTCTGAATTTTTGAGGTACCATTCCCAGGTGTTTTGGGGTACCATTCCCAGATGTTTTGGGGTACCATTCCCGGTTTCTTGGGCTGTCCCTTGTTGGTGAGGGAATAGCAAAGACTTATGAATGCCTAGCAAGCAGTTCTGAAACAATAGATGAAATAGAGATGTTAGCAGTATTTGACATAGATGCTGAGAATAGTTATGTTAAGGTTTGAGACCTCTTCCTTTGTTTAGATAAAACCAAATACCATACATGCCAAAGAAGCTAGCAGATATCCTGTCCCAAGCCTGGCAGGAAAGATCTCAAGATAAGGGTAAAGCCATAAAACATGATAATTTAGTTGTTCCTATAGGTTGCATGCAAATATTAGGAAATTAGTATATTGTAATAGAGTGGTTATTGGAATTTAGAATATTCCTTATGGAATAATACTTATTGTACTGCAAATGGAAAATCCTTCTACTTCTCTCTTCTCCCTATTTCTCTTATCTTCTGTTTCTACTTCTCTCTTCTCTCCTCTCCTGTTCCTGCTTCTCCTCTCTTCCCTCCCCGCTTCTCCTCTCCACTCTTATTACCTCTAATCTCTAACTTTTCTCTAAGCTCTCTCTTATACCCACGCCCTATAATAAAATACAACCCTGAAGAACAGCAAATAATAAGCTCCTGAGTCTGTCCCGCGACCGTCCAGAAACCCCCCGGTCCCACAGCCTGTCTGTCATTAAAGTGTGTCTGAAGGTGTTTTGCAGTTAGGGAGTGCATTAAAAATGCCACTTCAGTCAGTGCTGAGCTTCAGTGACAAAAATGCCACAAGCTGCTGTTGCTTTGAACGTGCAGAACCAAAGTCCTGCCAAAACACAGCAGTGGTGATTTGCTGATGCTGTGTCTGGCTCTGTTGCTGTGGAAGGGTTATGGAGCAGCAAAAAAACAGCAACAAGACACTCTCTTGCTTGGTGCAGAAAAGAGCAAGAAAGAGCAATTTATTGAAAGAAACCATTGCCTTAAATAAGACAGTTCATGGAAAACAAAATACAAACAGATCATTGGTCACAGAAGGAGACACCTCTGCTCCCTGAATTTCTCATGGACCTTGCAGGTGTTTATCCCTGTTATGATTCTTTCTTTTGTGTTTACAGTAAAGAAGGAGTCTCTGGCCTGGGAAAAGTCCTGGCTAGAGGCTGAGAAAGTTTCATGGCCTGAGAAAAATACTTAGAACTTGAGAAAAAGGCCTAGCTAAAATGTGCCTAGGTCTACAGCAGTGTCCACAATTCCCCCTTTCAGTTTTTAAAAAGGAAAAGAAAGAGAAGTGTTTGTAATCCTCCACAGGGCCCTTTGTCAAAGGAGAACAAACACCACTCCTCAGGAGATTTGTGGATACCTGAAGTGCCTAGGGAAATCTTCACAACTGGTGCTTTTAACAAACTCAATTATAAAACTTAATTCTAATTACAATAACAAAACCCATCACCATTCACCAAACTTATCAAACAGTGAAAAAATCCACCACTAAGTAATTATTCTAATACAACAATGAAAACTATATCAACAGTTCCAACATGAACAGATGAATGTCCATTCTCTGCTTGAAGAGGGATCATCTGGTCAGTGTTTTCTCTGGTTGGTGTTTGGTGAGCTGGTCAGCATGTGAAAGCTGAGCTGTGATCACACTCTGCCCCTGGTGCAGGTCAGGGCAGACACCTTGATGGTCAGTAGCAAAGACCCAGGCATGTCTCATCTGAAGCCTGAAATGAGGCAAAGGTGATTCACAATAACTGGATTGGTTAGATCTTTTCTTTCTCTTTTTCCAATCTCGCTGTCCTAAAATAGGAACAGCATCATCTGTTATGATTCTTTCTCTTGTGTTTACAATAAAGAAGAAATCTCTAGCCTGGGAAAAATCCTGGCTAGAGGCTGAGAAAGTTTCATGGCCTGAAAAAAATACTTAGAACTTGAAAAAAATGCCTAGCTAAAATGTGCCTAGGCCTCCAGCAGTGTCCACAACCGGGACTGGCACCGGCTGTGGGGATTGGTTGTGGCTTTAGATCTTCCCAGAGCAGAGCAGCTGCTGGCTGCTGTAAAGTTGTTTCTTGTCAAGGCACGTCAGGCTCCAAAGGCAAAGAGCCCAAGGCTCTCCAGTCCCTGTTCAATCTCTCTGCCATAAAGTCCCGATGGAAGCAGGAGCAGCTCTCTGCTGCAAGAGGTGGAAGCTGCGGCTGGTGCAGAGTCTCCAGAGGCAGATGCTCCCTGGCCTTTCTTCTTCTGTTCTTTTCTTCTTCATCTTCCTCTTCTTCTTCTCTCACGTGCTGGTAGTGGTGATGATGATGGTGGGGGAAAGAGAGAGGGACAAGAGAGGAGTGAGAGAGAGCTCTGGATACAATACAGGGATGTTTTTGGACAAATTACCCAATGAGCCAAAATCATGAACCTGACAAATTTCTCCTAAACCTTTTAGAATTCCTTAATACTAAAGTCTACATATAACTTGTGCATATGGCCTATCTGTTCTATGTGAAGAATATATAAAATATTAATATTGTAATTTTATTTTGTCTGGGACTAAGTTTTTAATGTCTGAATCAGCCACTATTTTATAGGAGATTCCACAGCTTTTACTTTTCATGGCATTTAAAACATATTTCTACGTGCTTCACACTAAGATTTAAACTTCTACTTCATATCTATGCTACTTAGTATTTCCAATTCCTGAAACTAAAACTTAGACCTCTATTTAATGTCTGTGTGGTTTCTTGTACTTTAACTTCTCAAAATATTTTAAATTTAATTCTTGCATACTGTTCTTTCTCGGAGGGAGTCAGAGAGGCTTCTCTGTTCCACTCTCCAACAACCAGGAATGAGGACAGGGACAGAGAGTGGGGACTGGGAAATGGATATTGGAATGCGAATGAAAATGGTAACAGGAATGGTAATATGGGAACAGAAGAGGAAATATGGAAATAGAAATTGAACAGAAAATATGGGATGGGGATTTAGATTATGGGACACAGAACAGACATGGAGATAGGGCAGAAGGCTTGGGAATGGGAATATGGGAAGGGGATTGGAAACATAGAAATGGAAATATGAGAATGGGACTGGGATCAGGAATACAAGAAGGGGAACAGGACAGGGAATATGGGACTGGGAATATGTGAACGGTAACCAGGCAGAGAATACAGGACAGGGAATGATACCTGGAATGGGATCTGAACTGGGACAGGGGCAGGAGTGGGGTGAGACAAGAGTTGGCTGAGGGCAAGGGCAGTGACAGTGGGGAGAGGAGGATCCTGGACAGGGGACAGCGGGAGCTGGGTCAGGGGGAAACGGGGAGGGTGTCAGGGCAGGGGGTCCTTGATCAGCTGCCCCAGAACCTCCGTCAGCATCTCCCAGTGCAGCCAGAGCCGCTGGGCCTGGGGTGCCCAAAGCCCTGAGCAACCCCAAGGAAACCTGAAGTCCCTGGAACAGAGGGTCCCCCACATCCTCTGGAAGATCCCCCTGTGTCTGCAGGCATGTCTTAGTTCAATGTCTTCATTTTTACCCCGGTACTGGGTGTCTGGGAAGGACAAAGAGAAATGCAAAGAAAATCCAGGTCACAGGGAGCCAGCACGAAGCTTTTCCTGCACTCGGGGCACTCACAGGGCTTCTCTCAGTGGAGACTCCATTGGTGTCTGGTCAAGTGAGAGCTCTGTGAGAAGCTCTTCCCACACTCAGTACACTCGTAGGGTCTCTCCCCAGTGTGGATGAGCCGGTGCCTGATGAGGTTGGAGTTTGTCTTGAATCCCTTCCCGCAGTCGTGGCAGCAGAAGGGCCTCTCATCCCAGTGAGTGTGATAGTGCTGCAGAAGGCTGGACCTGCTCTCAAACCTCTTCCTGCATTTATCACATTCGTAGGGTCTCTCCCCAGTGTGGATGAGTCGGTGGCTGATGAGGCTGGAGTTTTGACTGAAGCTTTTTCCACAGTCGGGGCAGCAGAAGGACCTCTCCCCTGTATGAATGCGATAGTGCTGGAGGAGATGGACTCTTGTTTGAAACCTCTTCCTGCATTTATCACAGTCATATGGCCTCTCCCCAGTGTGGCTCCTCTGGTGCACAATCAGGTTTGATATGTGGCTGAATCTCTTCTCACACTCCCACACTTGTGAGGCCTCTCCCCAGTGTGGATCCTCTTGTGCACAGTCAGGTGTGAGCCGCGGCTGAATCTTTTCCCACACACCCCACACCCGTAGGGCCGTTCCCCTGTGTGGATTTTCCGGTGTTGGATGAGGTTGCTTTTCACACTGAACCGCTTCCCACATTCCGAGCACTTGTGGGGCTTCTCCCCATGGTGAAGCTGCTCACGCAGCCCCAGCTCCGAGCTCCGGCCGCCTCCCCGGCCCGGGCTGGCTCTTTCCTGCTGGGATCCCCGGGCTGTGCGTTTGCAGCCCCTCCTGCTGCGGGATCTGTGGGGCTTTTCCTCCCCGTTGCATTCCTGCGCTGTGGAGCCGCTGCAAACGGCCTCTTGCCCGAGGCTGTGTCACGGGGATTTGTCCTCCCTGCTGTCCCTGCTCAGCTCCTTGTCTGGGGAGGAAGGACAAGGACAGGATGGGATTTGCCTCCGTGCCAGAGGCAAGGGCAAGGAGATCCCCCCAGGGCTGTGCTGCAGCCGGGCCAGGTGCTGGCTGGGAGATGAGCAGGACACAGGGGGAAAGGGGCACTGATTCCCTCCTCACCTGCCTGCGGCTCCCGACCATCGACCTCGTCCTCACATGCCTCCTCCTCCTGTCAATGCGGCCAAGGTTTGGGAAATCCTGGTTGGGGGGTAAACAAGGGCTGAGCGCGTTGGGTTGATGGTGGCGCTGCCCAAGGGCAGCTGGAGCAGGTCAGCGCCCCTTTCAGCCTCGGGGGCCCGGAGCCCGCTCAGCACCAACCTCCCGCACCCCTCCAGGCTGCCGGGGGTCCCCCCGGCTCCGGGATCGCCCCTCTGGACTCTTCCCCCGTCCGGGGCTCCCGCCTTCCTCCCGTGCTCTGCCGGGGATCCCCAGATGCCTATTGCCCTCTCCCCCCCCCGATACCGGCGATCCCACATGGACCCGCCAAGATCCCGCAGAGCGCCCATTTCCGGCTCGGTTTGGGCTCCTGCAAGACACAAAATCCCCTGAACCGCAAAGTAAAACCCTCCCGGAGCCCCCATGATGGATTTGGGGCGAGCTCCCCCTCCCTACTCACCTGCGGGTTCTTGGGGGGGCGATTCTGCCGCTCCCGGGGGACGCTGCGGTCTGTGCGGGCGTGCGGGAGAGGCGCGTGGTTCCAAAATCGCTCCTCCTCTTCCTGCCGCTCCTCTTGTGTCCCTCCTCTTCCTCCCGCTGCTTCTCTTCCGTCTCTTCCCGCTCCTCCTCTTCCTCCCGCTCCTCCTCCTCTCCCAGCGCAGCCAGAGCCGCTGGAACTGGGGTGCCCAACGCCCTGAGAAACCCCCAGGTCCCTCCCAGGACCCCTCAAATCCCTGGAACCGAGCGTCCCCCGCATCCCTGGAAGATCCCCCCGTGTCCCCAAGCAGGTCGTTATTTAACATCTCTATTTTTACCCTGGTTTTGGGTGTTTGGGAAGGACAAAGAGAAATGAAAAAAAAAATCCAGGCCACGGGGAGGATGTGCAGCCCCCAGCCAGGTGTCTTCCCAACACGGATCAGCAGCACCAGGGCTCAGGGGGGCTCTGCCCACCGGGGGTCCCTGGGGATCATCCAGCGCGGATCCTGCCATGGGGATGGAGCTGCAGCAGGGCACTGTCTTGGTTTGACAGACAGGTGTCTGCTGAGGAGCTCTGGAGCTTCTCTTGAAACGGAAAATGTAAACTCCCTCCCTCTAATTAATATGACTTGGAAATTGAGGAGCTGCCTGCAAAGATATGGGATTTAGAATAGCAGTTATTCACTGGGAAGATGAAAATAAAAGTATAGTAATATAAAGACCAAACCACTGGCTAGGTCTGAATGCAGCCTGTAACCCTGTTGCTCAGGGTGTTGGTTACAGTCTGAATAATGGTACCTATAGTTTTCTTGGAGTGACAGATGTGGTTTTGTTGAAGCAATTATTTTGGAGAAGGGTGTAGTTACTTTTTTAACATCTAGTGGTGATGAAGATAGGCCTGGTCTTCTTCTGGGAATTTAGTGGGAAAGGTTGCTCTGATGTTTCAAATTTCAGATTTTATTTAGGTAGGAAATACTTGGCTTTTCTCCTTGGTTGGGGCATCTCCCATAAGGTATAACTCCTTGTGGGGAGGAGTTGTGAGGGATGGGTCATGGCAGAGATAAGGAGCCCTGCTCCACCTGGTTTCAGCAGATGCTGATAGAATGTATACTTCTGCTTGCATCTTGCATTGCAACTTAAGACATTATCTACTCCTTATTCTATTACCATCTGCATCCTACCTTAATTAATACCTTCTTTCAACTCTGCTATATATTTTTATCCACAATGAAACTTTACACACAGTTCTCACTTAAGATTAGGTTTTTCTGTGGTACTCAATGGGTTTCTTTATCTTTCTGCATTACCTACTAAGTGTAACTAGGTTTTTGAGCAAAAACAATTGTACGGATTGGTTTGCCTTTGCTTGAGGTGGGCCTAATCTAAACAGTCTTAAAATACCTTTTATGTGTACTACAGGGACTTTATCCCCATCCACTGTGTGCAAGGCTTCAGACTGGGCAGGACTTGCTTGAGTGATGGACTCTCAGGTGTTGACTATTTAGGTGGCTTTTGTTAAGTTCATTTCTCAATTTTTGGATGTTTCCCTGCCAAGTGCCTTTAGGGTAATTTTAAGTAGTCTGTTGTACAGTTCAACTTTGCTGGCAGCTGGTGTGTGATAAGGGATATGATCTATTTATTCAATATCCTGGTTTTTGGCTGAGGTGTTTCTAAGGCTGTTCTTGAAATGGGTCCTGTTGTCTGACGATTCTCTCAGGGGTGCTGTGTCTTTATAGGACTTGCTTTTTTGGGCTTCAGATGGTGTTTTGAGTAGTAGTGTGAGGTACAGGGTGGGTTTCTAATGATCCAGTGACTTCTACTATTGTGCTCACGTAGCACTTGCCTTGGGGGGTTTGAGGCAGTGTGATGTAGTTCATTTGCTGGGCTTCTTTATACTTATATTTGGAATACTGCCCCCCATATTAGAGAGGCTTTATCTTCTTGGCTTGCTTGATTTTAGCATGTCTTACAGTTATGGATAACTTGAGAAATGCAATTTATAGTTAAATCTGCTTTTCAGTTTTGTGCCTACTTATAGGTGGCATTTTTGCCTTTATGGCTTGAGGCAGTGTGGGCCTATTGAGTTAGGAACAACTCTCCCTTATGTTGCTAATTTAAATGTATTTGTGACATCTCTATTTTGGCAGCTTGATCTACTTGCTCCTTGTTTTAGTGTTCTTTATTAGCCTGACTTTTGGGGACGTGGCCATCTACATGATGGACTTTTACAGATAGTTTGTCTGAGTGGCAATGTTTTTGCACTCATCAGCAGCCTGAATTGGTTTTCCTTTTTTTTGCTAGCTGGCCTTTTTTTTACCTTTCTAGCTAACTCCACAGAGCATTGGTTACTATTTATGATTCAGTATAAAGGTAAAACTTTGGCCAGTTCTCTGTTTCAGCAGTGTCCAGGGCCAGCTGAATGGCTTTGAGTTCAGCAAGTGCACTTGATTCACCTTCTCCTTCAGTACCTTGTGTGACTCGTCGTGTGGGGCTCCCTGCGGCCACTTTCCACTTCTGGTTCATCTCAACCATGAGACAGAAACTGTCAGTGACAAGAGCACAGCGTGTTTCTTGTGCTGGTAGTTGGTTGTATGGTGGAGCTTTTTAGCCTGGGTTACTTGCTTCTTCTGCTTTTTGTTAGTGAGACTAATGTTTTTATCTTGTGTCCGGTGTTAAATGTTTTTAAAATTTCAGGGTGATTTGTGTTTCTAATCCGGCCATGCTGTGTGATGAGAGCAATCCATGGGCTCCATGTGGTGTGGGTGGCGTGGTGGGTAGAGGAGCCTTTTCTTTAAACATCCACCCCAGCATCGGGAGTCAGGGTGCCAGGAGGAGTTGTGCTTTTGTGATAATTTCTTTTGAGGTGGCTTGAACTTTCTTTTTGTATGCGGATAACTTTTTTTGTTTTTTGTTTTTTTGTTTTTTTTTGTGAGTGTGGTTTGCTTCAGACTTTGTGTGACTTTGACTCTAGAATTCTGGTGCTCAGCCTCGAGTCTCCCCAGGCTCCTTCTGCTAAAGGCTCCAGGACAAGCTATTGTTTTTGGCTGCAGAGCAAAGCACATTCCTCACCTCTGCTCCTGTCCTGACTGGGCCAAGGGCACTGCTTGAGCGATTTTCTGCTTGGTCTGGGTAAAGGCTTGTTGCTGTTCAGGGCCACAGATGGAATTTTCTTCTTAGGTTGAGCAGGTAGAGAGGGCTTACAATGTGGCTGCACTCAGGAATGCATTCTTTAAAAACCTATGGCCCTTATGAAATTTTCTGTTTCCTTCTTGCTGGTTGGTGGAGACACTGTGATGATCTCATTGATCATTTCAGTGGGGATCTGGCTCTGTCCATCTTGCCTCTCTACTCCCAGGAACTGCATCTCTCAGGCAGGTCCCTTGACTTTGGTCTTCTCGATGGTGAAACCTCCTTCCAGCAGAATCTGGATGATCCTCTCTCCTTTCTCAAATACTTTTATTGCCCTGTTCCTCCACACAATGATGTTATTGATGTATTGCAGGTGTTTTGGAGATTTACCCTTTTCCAGTGCAGCCTGGATCAGCCCGTGGCAGATGGTGGGGCTGTGTTTCCACCCCTGGGGCAGTCGGTTCCAGGTGTGCTGCACGTCCCTCCAGGTGAAAGCAAACTGAGGCCTGCACTCTGCTGCCAAAGGAATGGAGAAAAATGCATTGGCAATGTCAATGGAGCCACTTTGCTGCCTTGGGCTCCAGCTCCTCCTGGAGATCCAGCGTGTCTGGCACGGCAGCGCTCAGCACTGGAGAATCAACGACTGGGAGAGGGAGGGGGTCTACTGACTGCTGATCAGAATCCAAATTCACTCTCAGCTACATGTGCTTATATACCATTTTTAGGAAAGCTGGTAATTTTTTACATTTATTGGGTAAACATCACACTGACAAGCTTGCACATTTTGCAACATTTCTGTTTGATTCATTCTTCTTTCCTGTCGCCAGTCTTGATCCAATCCTCATGGAGTCTCCAAAGCTCTGTTTGCTCTTGCCAAGGCATCTTGGTTATCAAGCTGCTTATGCTGATTAAATCCACAGTACTCTGTCTTAGCTCCCACAGTGGAGTCACTTCATTCAAGGCACAATAGCCTACAGTCAATTTCTATTGTCTGTCAGACTTGCCCACAGGCAAACTGGGGCTGTTGAAGGGTGAGTGGGTTTTACTGAGCACCCTTTGACTTTTTAGCCAAAATTTTATGGGTGGGGATAATGGCATCTTGATTCATCTGATGCTGCTGGCTGTGTGCTGTTGAGGTGTGTCCTGGGTTGACGTTGCAACACTTTGTATCCCCAAATTGTGTGCTGTCCATTCTTGTAAGGTTTTTTTTGGCTAGTAACTTGCCAGCGCCCTCCCCCATTTGCTGCTGCCGCTGGCTGGGGGCTGAGGCGCTCCTCCCCACTGGCCCTTCCCCCTCACGCACTTGCTTTCGCTGCTTTTGCTGGCTTGGTAGCTGCTGCTCACTTGGCTGCACCCCCCCCTCCCCCCCTTTTTTGCTGCTTTTTGCATTTTTTTTTCTTCTTTGCTAGGAAATACCACCTGAACCCGACTTGGACTCCACCCAATCTGAAACACCAAGAATGTCCCAGACTCTGTCGTGGCAAGACATTCGCGTTTCTGCCCTCCTCGACTTCGGAGACGCAGACGGGTGACAAATTTCTTTGCCATCCATGGCTGTTTTTCCTGGTATTGGGGCGTGTTTCTTTTTTGTGTGTTTGATAAATAAATACGTTTTTTCCACTTTTCCCTTGGAGGAAGATCTTCCAGAACCGGTAGTGGGAGGGGGAGGAATTCTTGGGGTTTGTTTCTGACAGGGCTCCTTTGCGAGAGTTTTTCCCCTAATTTTGTCCCAAACCAGGACAGCCTAGCAGCCTGAGCTTGCCACCGGGTAAGGCCTTGGAGCAGATCCTCCTGAGGGCCAGGTCACAGCACCTGCAGGGAACCAGGGTGTCTGCTGGAGGCTGGGAAAGCACTGTGGAGGAATGGGGACAGCTGGGGGTTCTGTTGTGCTGTTGGGGGCTTCTGTGCAGCTGTTTTAGGGGGATTGGTGTTGGTGGGCGTGGTGGAGAAGGAGCTGCCTGGTAGATGAGAGGTTTAGGCTGGTAGTTGAGTCAGCTTGAATGCAGCATCTCTGGTTTGGCACAGCCTTGCTTACAAAGGGCAGAAGGAATAGCTGTGATTTTTTCTATTAGTGCTCCTGATTCTCCCCCAGGGAAGAAGAGGGGAGAGCTGTACTTTATAAGCCACTTAACTATCTGTAGCAGAAGGAGGATTAGCCATTTTGCAACCTACTCATTGGTTTGGGCTAACATAGTAACATTTAGTGGACTTTGCTTCCTTGCGATCTTTTATTCCTTCACAGAATTAAGATATTATCATCTCTTCCTTGAAAACCATTTGCAGACCAAAGAAAGACCTTTTTTTTGCCTCTGTGTAGTGTTGTTTTGGAAAGTGACTCCCAAGGTATGATGTTAAGGCAAACAGTTGCTGCTTTGAGATGGGAAGCAAACTTCCAAATCCATCACATTCTCAGGCCATGCCAATGAATTTGGGAAGTTTGCAGCTTTTTGGAACTACTTGAGTTGAGCAACTGGGAAGTAAAGCTTTCCTGGATTGAGGATACTTAAATGTCATGAGCCTGCAGAGCAGGACAGCTCAGTTTGCTTATGCTCTGAACCACTCCTAACGTTCCTGTTGTGCTGTCTTAGATATTTGGGCCAAGGGATTCCTTCCAACCTGGGCCACATTGGGAGGGCTCAGGGCGTCCCCAGAGCAGGTGGCCGTGTGTGCAAGGGCCCTTTGTGACACGCGCAGCATGGTCAACGGTGCCCAAGGATCCTTTGTGACGTGTGGTGACTCAGGAGCCGGCGGCGACTTGTCGACGCCACAGTGCTCGGAGCCCGCGCTGGGACAGGACGCGCCGGAGCAGTGCCGTGAGGAGCCCCCGCACAGCACACTTGCTAGTGCCTGACCCGGAGCACTTCCGAGGTGTTATTCCTGCAGGTGACCTCGTGGCAAGACTGTGGGACTTCGTGTCCTGTGGCCTTCCCGAGGATTTTCTTTTGCAGGTGCACTCGTGGGACTTGGTGACCTGAATCGTTTACGAGGAGTCTCCTGTCCTTGTGGCAGGAGCTCTCAGAGTGCAGGACTTGCTGTCCTGCAGCCTTCCTGAGGCT
This sequence comes from Erithacus rubecula, assembly GCF_903797595.1. Classification (NCBI taxonomy): domain Eukaryota; kingdom Metazoa; phylum Chordata; class Aves; order Passeriformes; family Muscicapidae; genus Erithacus; species Erithacus rubecula. Next base: position 25,696 of record NW_027635995.1, on the reverse strand, counting down.
TCTTTGTCGTGGGTGTCTTTAAGGCACAACTGCACGACTTGTTGCCTCTCAGCTTTCCTAAGACATCTCTCTGCTAGGTGCCCTCGAGGACAGACTCTGCCATGGCGGGCAGATTTCTCGGCCTATTCAAGGTGTTCAGAGGAAAAAAAAAGAAAAGCCCTGGAGTTTCCCCAGCACAACAGCCTAAAGAACTGGACCTATTTCATCCAATGCAAGACGGTGAGTGGCACAGCTGGGCCACAGGGCTGATGGCTGCTGCCAGCTTGGTCCCATCCCATACCATCCCACTGTGTACATGGCCAGGGACAGGATGGAAGAGGGGCCGGGCAGACACACCACAGCGGCCATGCTCCATCCTCTGGGGCTGTCCCTGCCTGGGGAGCGCAGGGCTGGCCTGTGTTCTCCGGCCTCTCCCGCAGCCCCTCAGCTCTGGCTGTGCTTGCTCTTTGCCAGGTGCAGCCACGGACCGGTCTCAAGAGCAGGAACCCGCCCGTGGCAGCTTCCGCAGAACACTGAAGGTACCTGCAGCCATCTGCACCTGGGCTGGGCCTGCCGTCACTGCTCAGCCCAGCACAGCGCTTGGAGCACTCCATGGAACTTGCCTCTCTTCCCTGTCCCTTGTTCTCCTGCAGATGTTGCGAAAGTTCCTACACATTCGCCGTAGAAAGGGCAGCACCACAGCAACAGAGAGCACAGCCATGCATGACTCCAGGCTGACTGAGCTGCAGGCAGAGCCTAATGTCAGCCCAGATTCGCCTGAGTGCTCAGACGAATCTGGCACAGCAAGGAATGATGACAGGGCAAATGCTGACATGGCAGTGACTGAGGACGTGGCCATCCCAAACGCGGACACTGGAGAGACTCGGGGCATCGCAAATACTGACATCGCTCCCATTGCCACTCTGAGCCAGGAACTCATCCTGGACTATTTCAAGGACCCTTGTGTCTCACCTCAGCAGCACGTAAGCAGCCTGGGGCCAGGGCTCGAGGCCTCACAGGATTGGGTCCCCACTCACGTCACGGTCACTGAGACCCCTCAGTCTTTGAGGCCAGCACAGTGTGGCAGGGAGGGAAGCACTTCTTGGGGGGAACTGGGGAGTTGCTCCCTTGGACAGCGCTCCAAGTCTTCCCCACCCCCTCCAGGTGCCAGCCATGGTGAAAAGCATTCACCAGAGTCTCGAGTCCCACGTCACTGTGGATGCCAGGCTGCGCAGTGACATTCGGAGGCTGGCTAGAGAACACCCTGCTGACGTGGTGCTGACCCTCCTGCACTGTGCCCCAACGTGTGACAGGTACGGGGCCCACGTGAGAGCTCAGGGCTCACCAGCCTTTAGGGCCCACCACCCTGTACAGCCTGTCCAATGGGCTCTGCCAGACAGGCGGAGAGCTCCAGGACCCTCAGGCCCTTCTGCTTCCTGAGCTCTGTTTCCCTCCCTGCCCCTCAGGGCCCCAGGGCTCTGTCACCTGGGCCCCACGGCTCTACAGGCTATGGTATGTGACTGAGACCCCCCCCTGACACAGAGCTCCCATCCCACAGAGCTGCTGCAAGGATGTGGACAACCATAGGCTCGTCAGGACCAGCAGTGGAGAAGGTGTTGCCAATACTGCTCTGTGTGATGGAGGATTGGCCTGTGCACAGCACGTGCACCTCTGATGGGGACAACAAAGACATTTTTGCCCTGGCTGTGAGTTTCTGGAACTGGCCTCTGCTTGCTCCCCAGCCACGTCTCCAGCAGCTCTCCATCCTCTCCGTGCCTCAGGCACTGGCCTGAAACCTGGGCTAGAGACAGGCTCAGGGGGCACCAGGCCTGCTGCTCCCCCTGCCTCTCTCCTCGGGCCCTGCCCCACGGATGCCTCGGCACTGAGCGCTGTCTCAGGCTGCTTCTTTTGCAGGCAACTCTGGTCATCTGGCTAATTGTGCCTCAGTGCCCCAAGGCAATGATCCTTTATTCCTCCCACCTCTTTGTGGCTCTGCTCTTCCACGTTGTCATCACCACACAGCAGATGCCAGAGGAAGTCGAGAACTTCTGGAGAGCATGCCAGGAGCAACATAGTCTTCCCAGCAAGCCCAACAGGTCCCAGTTGTCCTGTCCTTGCCATGCGCTTGCAGCCAGTGCCAGTGCTGCCAGTGTGACCTGGACTTTGCTCTGCATACAGGTTTGCAGTGCAGGCCATGAAGGCTCTGCTCTTCTGTCTGCAGTATGAGCCTGAGGTGATGGCCATGGAGCGCAAGCGTGGCTGGGACACGCTGCTCTGTGCTGACACCCAGCACTATGCCGTGGGTCTGCTGGCCAGGTGAGACCCCCCATTTCCCCTCTGCCCCCAACATTTGTGCTCTTTTCCCGGGGTGCCCTACACAGTCCCTGTGGTCATGGACCACAGGGCCTTATCACCAACGGACAGCCAAGCAGACTGGAAAAGGCTGGGAGAGGAGGTGCCCAGCAGGGGCAGCCTCCCAGAGTGAGCACATCCCCTCCAGGGACTGAATCTCTGTGAGTCAGCCCTGAGAGAGGTTTGCCTGCCAACCTCAGTGTCTTGGTGCCTTTTCCCCCTGCCAGGGAGATGCGCCGTGTCTCCCTCTCCTTGTGTTCTGGGATTGCACGCCGCCTGCTTGGGCAGCTCAACAGGGAAGAGCTACGCTGGGATCTGCCTTTCCTGGCATTCCTTGTGGAGGTGAGCCTGATGGCCAGTGCTGCCTCGCTGAGCTGCCTCTCAGCTGTCTGCCCTTTCCTAGACACAGCTGCCTGGGACAGTGCCCTTGCCCTGTGCTGCTGTCTGGGCCCAGCCATGAGCGGTTCCGGGCTCCTGCTGGCTGGTCCCCTGTCACTGCCCTGTGCCTTCCAGGTCCTGGAATGCTTGGATTTGACTAAATGTGCTGACAGCATCCTTGAAATCATGTCAAGACATGTGGAGAGCAAGTGCAGGGAGAGGCGTCGCCTGGCACTCAGAGCCCTTGTGGTGCTCAGCAAGGGTCCCTCGATGGTGAGAGGGGGGCAGCAGCTGAAGTTGCGCTGGAGAAAGCAGCCCCTCAGGCTGGCTGGGCTTCAGGAGCTGAGGCAGATGCTCCCAGCTCTCCTGCCTCACCTCCCCGAGTTCTTCAGGACCAGCCTTTGGCCTCTGGGCCCTGTGGCAGCTGGGTGGGGTTGTAGTACCAGGGCAGTGGTGGTGGTGCAGCCATTCATGGCTTCACAGCACAGCCTTGTGTTCCACACAGGCCAGAAAAATGTGTAGCCTCTCTCAAAGCCTTCTGGAGCTGCTGCGTGATACAGAAGGAGAGGTGGTTGGCATGACCCTGCGCGTGTTCACAGATGTGCTCCAGGACAAAGACATCCTGATAACCAGCAGCACTGCCCTGAAGATGGCCGAGGCACTCCTGGCACTCTTTGACAACGTAAGGCTCTGCGCTCTCAGCTACAGGCACTGGCTGCTGCTCAGAAACTTTGTGCCCTGTGGCTTATTTGAGCCATTGTTCAGGAGGCTGGAGTAGCTGGTGCCGAGGCTTTTTCCTTTCCCCCAGGACAACAGCCATGTGCAGCTACTCTCCCTTGGCCTCTTCTGCAAGGTGATGGAATTGGTAGTAGAAGAGGGGAAAAAGCCTCTTAAGTCAACTGTGTGCCAAAGCCTCCCCGCACTTTTATTCCACTGCCATGATGAAAATGGGTGTGTGGCTGAGGTGAGGACTCCTGGGCTGCTGGTGCATTGCTGGCAGGGGGCTCGGCTGCCTCCTGCTCTGGTGCCTGGCGGGCTGCAGCCTCCTGTGGGCCTTGGCACAGGGACGCGGCTCCTGTGCCCTGGGCTGCGGTGCCGTCTCCACATCTCTGCTGCTCTCCAGGCCTCTCGGGAAACGCTGCATTGTGCGACCAAATTCCTGAAGAGGAAGAATCTCGTCCAGCTGGTGAAGACAAAGAAGCTGTGGCAATTCGCTGAGCACCTGGTAAGGCCGGCCGGGAAGGCCCAGCCTCAGCCGGGAGAACCCCCTGAGCGCGGCGCTCACTGTGTGCGGCTGCAGCTGTGGCCCTGCCCAGCGCTGCCCGCAGGGGCCACACAGGCTCATCTCCAGGCAGGTAGCAGGGCAGCAGCCGGCCCTGTGCCCCTGCAGAGCCCGACCCAGCGGCTGCTGGCCGCGCCTCAGAGCTCTGCGGGCAGCACTGGGCAAAGGGGCAGAGCCCGACCCGAGCCTTCACTCCCACCGCTCTCCACAGGTGGCAGAGGACAGGAGCCGAGCGGCTGAGCACCTGCGCCAGGCCCTGCCGTACCTGGACAGCCCGCAGGAGCCCCTGCGAGAGGCGGCCATCAGGTTCCTGGGTGAGCCTGGGCTCCCTCCCCGCCCCGCCGCAGCTCAGCCCCAGCCCCGGCTGCTGCCCTGGCAGCTTCTGCCATCTGTGCCTGGCACTGTGGAGCCCTGGCTGCCCTCAGGGCTGCTGCCGCCCTCCCGCAGCTGTGCCCTGGGGCGGCAGCGTGCGGCAAGGGCCTGGGCTGAGCCCTGCCGGGCCTCGAGGGCCAGTGGCCGCAGGGCTGGCAGCGCCACGGACAGGGAGCTGTGCCGCCGGGCAGAGCCGTGATGGACTCTCTGTTCCCAGGGCTCGCCGAGCGCAGCTTGAGGGGGAAGAAGAAAGAGCTGCAGGTGCTCAGCGAGGGTGAGTGAGGGCAGCAGGCTTTTAGCGGGGGCTGCCGGGGGAGCTGCAATCCCTGGGCAGGGAGCTGCAATCCCTGGCCCAGCTGCAGAGGGCTTCGCTCCCTCTGTGGACAGGGGGTGGCGTGGATGGAGCACAGAGAGATTTCAGGGACATGGGCGGGAGGATTCATGGCCAGGACCTTGCAGCTGATCCCCTTGGCCCCTCCTCTCTTGTGGCCATGGCAAGAGCTGTCTGGGATGGCCCTGGCAGCAAGATCTCCCTGGATACCCACAGATCCAGGCTCTGATTGTGGCTCTGTTCCTCTCTCTTCCAGCCCTTCAAGCCCTGAGGAGAGATGACAGCCCTTCCCAGACAAACACAGGAGATCAAGAGATATTCAGCGGAAGAGCTGCAGAACCATGCTCATCTGCTGCCTCAGAAGAACCAGCATCCCTTCAAGACCTCCAGATGCTGTGGAAGCTGTGGCTACCTTCAGACCAGAAGAAACCAGCTTCAGGTCCAGGCACAACTGATAATTGCCACAGCTGAGCCTGTGGGAAGTTTGCGTGGCTTCAGCAGTCTCCCTGCCATAGATAGGTCCCTCCCTCCAGCCTTCAGACCCTGCCCATCCTCTCTTCTTCCCTCCGGTATTCCTCCCTTTTGGCTGCTCTCTCCGTCCAGCCTTCAGACCCTGCCCATCCTCTCTTCTTCCCTCTGGTATTTCTCCCTTCTGACTGCTCTCCCCGTCCAGCCTTCAGACCCTGCCCATCCTCTCTTCTTCTCTCTGGTATTCCTCCCTTTTCACTGTTCTCTCCTTCCAGTCTTCAGACACTGCCCATACTCTCTTCTTCCCTCTAATATTCCTCCCTTTTGGCTGCTCTCTCTGTCCAGCCTTCAGACACTGCCAATCCTCTGTTCTTCTCTCCGGTATTCCTCCCTTTTGACTGCTCTCTCCCTCCATTCCTCAGACTGTGCCCATTCCTTTAGTTCCCCTTAGCTCATCCGTTTACTTTGCTTTCCATCAATAAAATTTGGCATCTTCACTTTGCCTGCATCTCTGTGGAGGTCAAGCGGTGCAAATCCAGAGCCCTGGGACACACAGGCCCCGCCTGCTGTTCTGTTCCGTGCCATGTTCTGTGCAGAGACTCAGAGGAACGAGGGCAGATCAGGTTGGAAAGGTCTCTGTGCTGAAGCTTCAGTTCCACAACACTGTGAACTTCAAGGTCTTGCCACAAGGCTGATGGCTGCTGCCAGCTTGGCCCCATGGCACCCACTGTGGACGTGGCCAGGGACAGGATAGCAGAGGGGCCGGGCAGACACCCCGCAGCGGCCGTGCTCCATCCTCTGGGGCATCCCGGGGCTTTCCCTGCCTGGGGAGCGCAGGGCTGGCCTGTGTTCTCTGCACATGAACAGTTAATCTTATCCACAGGAAACAAAATCAGCATACCTGTTTCCAGATGTCAGTTAGGAGGAGGCATTTGGCACAGCAAAGGCACGCAGGCTTCTCGGTGGTGGCAGCTTTGGTCTGGGAGAAATCCTGCACCCTATGAAATTTTAGCAGGTGGAAGCCCAGTTCCAGTTAGAGGCCCCTGGATATCAACGTTGGCTCTTTTCCATGGGAAACAAAACTCACCATCCCAGTCTCCTGATGTCAGTTGAGAGGAAACATTTTGTGCACCAAAGGCAGCCACTGTTCTAGGAGGTGGCATCTTTACAGGGCACACACCCACAGATTTTTCTCTCTCAAGGCTTCAGAGAGTGCAACATCCTTTTATCCTTAACTCCCGGCCACACTTTGCCCTCTTCCCTTCCCCGTTGGCCAATGTACTCGGAAGACACAGCCTTCCCAACCCATGTACCCCATATTCCCCCTTGAATCTGGCATTTCCCCCGAAGTTCAGAAGTTCAGCCTTGTGCAGACTCTTGTGTGGTTCAGGAGCCAAGCTGTGTGGGCCCAATAACAAACCTGCTGCCCAAAGCCAGTAGAAACTTTACAACCCATTTCAAAGACCCTAACAGCCATCCCTTCACCCATGAAGTGATTTGTACAGACATCAGCACACATCTTTCCTCTCACATTGATGTTTCCTCTGCTGCTAACAGACTTTTAAAGCCAGCCTTTGGCCTGACCTCTCTGCTGTTGTAGTTCCATGCACAGAGGTTCTTGTCTCTTCCCCCTTCCATGGGCAGGCCGCTGTTCAGCCATCTCCAGGACAGCAGGGCCCCACCCCACAGCACTGTGACGTAGGAAGACAAAAACCATCACTCCAAATGTCCCCCATCCTCCTTCTTCCCAGGCATGTGGCTCTGCCAGTGGGGTTTGCTGCTGCTTGCCACAGGAAAAAGAGGAGCACTGTGATACTGTGGGGCTCAATGGAACCAAACATCCATTGTGACACTGCAGAGCCTCACAGAACCCAGAGTCCATGGTGACACAACATGGCCTTGTGGAACCAAGGAGTCCAAAGGCCTAAAACAGATCTTGCATGGCTCTGCCTTGGAAAGAGAAACCTTCTTGGCACACACTTAAGAAGGGTGTCTGTTTGTAATGGGGAAACTCAGGAGTTTTAGATTGCTTCAAAAAGAGAAAAGGAAGAAAACCCCTGTTTCCCTGAATGCTGCCAGATCTCCAAGCAAAGCAGATCCTAGGTGATTGAGGACAGACAGGATGGGGTTGGGCAATGTGGAGCAAGGTTGTCCACACTGGATCAGACCTCAAGGTAGAGCTTCTCTGAGCAGGCCAGATCTCCTGAAGAGAGACCCTGGATCAATACCAATCACAGAACGCTGCAATCAACTCTGCTCTGAAGGGAAACAGTAACAAAAGACACACTTTAAAATAGTAGCAGTTATTTCTAAAAAGCTCTTTGAAATATTTCTTCATAACTGTAGAAAAAAAATTTCCTAATCAACTGCACTGGACCAGAGGGAAAGGAAGGCAGAGCCATGGTTTGTCAGGACTGACTTGATCCCAGTGAGCCCCGTGGTGCATTTGGTGCTGAGCCCTTGAACCTCAGGGCCTGAGAAGAGATTGCACAAACCTTTCCAGGAGTCGCAGTCAGAAGAAAAACCCAAAGTGTCTCAAAGCATTAATGGGTCTTACTGAGGTCCATCCCCAACACAGGCTCCTCATGGACTCCTTGAAGGTGAGAATTGGAGGCCAGGACTGCCCAAAAATCTCTCAGAGACTCAGAAAATGTTACAAATAGCAATGTTCTATTTTGTTCAATTCATCAAAACAACAAGGTTAACTTTTGCAGCAATTTATTAATAATAACAGCAATTGTATATAAATGAATACAATCAAAATATATTAGTTACATAGATTTAAGTAAATACAAAATCTGGCAGTGAGTAATTTAGTATAATTGAGGTTTGGTTCGAATAAAGCAGAAGCAAAACTGACCGGGGGTACGGGCAGGGCCCTTCCTCTCACACTGTACCGAACCAATTGAGCTAAAAATCTCACTTACATACTATTTACTAATACATATTAATACAGAAGTCTCTGGAAAGCTCCTCCTCAGTTCTCTTCCCAAAATTCACGTCCCTGTGTTGTGTTGCCATGCGTCACCAGTGGTCGGGGTCTCTCCTCCTTTCGGGGTCTTGTTTCTGATGAAGGCTCTGGGTCTTCCTCAGTGTTCACTGTGTGAACAGGCGCACTGAGCTTAGGGTTATATAATTAAATATATTGTGTTGGTTTCACGTGCTTGCGGGGAGGGTTGGCTTCCCCTCAGGAAATAAAAAGCTCCGTGTGGTCCAGGAATGAAGGGAGCTGTCCCATCTCCCGGGGCTTCTCCTGTGGGCTGCTGGCACCAATCAGAGAGCTGATTTGGTGATGGACAGCTGGGGAAACCAATGAAAAGTTATTTCTCTTTCACAAATCACAGTGGCTGAAGCTCTGGTGGGTCTTTCGGCTTCCGCCCTGAGGAGGAGCGGAGGGCTCTGGCCGGGGCCTGGCCCGGCTCCGGGCTCGCTCTGGGGCCTGGCCCGACCTGGCCTCCCGGCCCGGCCCTGGCTCTGCGGGGTCTCGGCTCGGCCCCCCTGCCCTGCACCGGTTCTGCGGGAGCCCTTAGCCGGGCCCCGGCTTGGCTCAGCGGGGCTGCATGGACCTCCCGGCAGCGGCCCCATGCTTTTCTCTGAATAATCTGGATACAATTTTAACTTCTTTATCCCTGGATAAGATTCTCAATCTCCTGAACCCCCTTTATGAGAAGAAATAAAGCATGGAGTCCAGAGAGGTCAGAGGAATGAAGATAAAGTTCCTGATGGGAAGAGATCGAAAAGATGCACTGATAAGTAGCTGAAAACAATTTTTTGGGGGGGGCTATGAGGGGATTGTGACTTCACTAAAATTCCTTTAAACTGTCAAATATACTTGGGGAGGATGGGTGCTTGAGTTGAAGACTTTCCTTGCCTCGGGAAATTGAACTGTCTGTTTTGGGACTAGAATATGAACAGAGGCATTTGATAGAGAAGATGATGAAGAGGATTTTGTTTTTCAGCAGCCTGCCTTTCAAAGTAGTACCCCATGTACGCACCGTAATCCATAACACGGTTCTGGAAGGACTGTGGGAATGAGAGGAAAATTCATAGTTCTGCATGTCCCCGGCGAATGCAGACTGTGAAGGTGAAGAAATCCCCCTAAGTCTGAAGCAGAAAAAGGAACTTTTCTCTCTTAAGTGAACGGAAATTATTATTTGAGTGGATAACAGACTGAAGTGTTCTCTGTATGTGGTTGGTAAAAAAAGTGGAGTGAAGGGAGGAGGGAATAATCTAGGAATCTTATTCTGAATAATTTTTTCTTGTGTTATTAATACATTTCTTCTTGTACTTTCTTTTTAAATGTTGAGCCTGCATTGTCTTTACTCCTAAATCCTATCTCTAAAGAAAATTAAATATTTAAAATTGGCAAACCCTTTAGTCACACTGTGACAGTCACCCATTGTCAAGAGAGCTCCAAGGCCCCAGCACCCACTGGCTTCTTGTTCTCATAATTCAGTAGTAGTGTACAGGATTTTTGTAGTGGTTATTTGTGGGTCCAAATTCTCATCATTGATACAATTGTATTCTGTTTTCACCACAGGTTTCAAGCTAGGGCAGCAATGTTCCCCACTATTTTTCATCAGAGTTAGTTCTCTTTGAAGATATAATTGATTAGTTTCTTTCTCTTCTGTTTCTTTTGGTAAATCAGTGTGTTTTAAAGTGTTGGTGTGTTCTTGTCTTAGGGCAACTCTTAAAGAATCAATCTCATCTCTCAAAGCATGATTCTCATTCCTTTTTTCATCTCATTGTTCTTGCAAAATTTCCACTAAATTCTGTAGGGAGTCAATAATTGTTCTTTCTTCACTTCTTGGCATAAAGCGAGTTTCTACAGCTGCTGTAAGACGGGCCCCCAAAACTGAGCAGAGAATGGTCTTATTTCTGCCCATTTTGAATTTTGTTTCATGTTGCAAAGAATGTATCCTATCAATCACATTTCATAATTAAACTAGTTACAGTGCGCCCAATCTTCTCCCCCTTGGGAGGGTCTGGCATTATACTTAGCTAGCAAAGCGAAAAATGCAGCTTTATCTTTTGCATTATGATTTTCAGTCATTTTGAAAGAAGGAAAGTAAAGCCACTCAAGGGAGATCAGCACTTAGTTACACACACAGCTCTTTTCATCCTTTTCCACTCAGGTTTCCTACCCTTTTCTTCCCTCCCACTTCTCTCCTACTTCCACTCACATTTCTCACACTTGGCACCTCATATTTTCTTTTCCCCCCTCACATTTTTTTACCCTCTGGTTCCTTCCAGTGACTGTTTCTGTTCAGTAGTTGATGGGCTTCTTTTCTTATATTTCTGCAATCCCCTCCTCAAAATAATGGGTGCCAGAGCTTCAGCCCAAGACGCCCTTGCTTGTGTATCTGCTGAACACAAAGTCTGTGCTCAACTTGAAGAACCTCATTAAAAACAACCTAAACCACAATGGACTTCCTGCTGCAGTTTTGGTTTGTACTTCAATTTTACAGAGTCTTCATAGTGTTTTAAATAGTAGGTATCTGAGGGATACACATTCCATGTGAGCACCCACGGCACAGTCGGCTTCAAGCAGATCCCATCTCCATCTTCATCACCTCACAGTCACTGTCACTGCAGCATGGAGGAAACAGGCTGTGATGCCTCTTCATGCTCACTGAAATCCACCTGCACGGGAAATGCTTTAGTCCCTTTTCTGGGGAAAAAGAAAAAAAAGGAGAGAAAAATCCCAACCAAACTGAAAAAAAAAGGGGGTTTATTTTAAAATCTTTAAACTCTGGAGTTTCTTCCTATTTTTACCTATTTGAATTGCCTTGACATCAAAATACTGCCAGCCGACGTTACAAACTGCCTGGTGTATGTTTGTGTGCACAGACCAAAGGTGCCACACTGTGTCTGTCCCCGGGTGTCTGTTCATGTCCATTTAAAGAGAGGGTGAGAGGGGGGCTCTGCCCGCCCTGCGCTGCTCCGGGGCCGAGGCTGGGCCAACAGGAGCTGCAGAGCTCACTGGAGGGACACCCTCAGCCCCGGCCGCCATCTTGTGTGTGGCTGCCTCAGCCCTGGCCGCAATTTTGTGCCTCCACCACGTCCAGCTCTGAAGGGAATGGGTTGCTCTTTTGCCAGCAGTCAGGGTCAGCACCAAGGGACCCACAGCAATTTACAGAATGAGTGTGATTTACTGAAGTGAATGCAGCAAAGCAATACAAAAGGATAACCTGTGCAATGCACTGCATTATTACTACAAAAATGGCCTGTAGGGACTAAGAAAGATACAACACCAATTACCCAAATACTTGGCCATTGTCCAGACACATCACCTGGGGAGCCCCTGTCACAGCAAAGGATTGGAGAGGCACTGCCAGAAAATGGAAATTCCTTTGTAATTTGCCAACCCAGAGGCAAAGCCATCAACTTTGCTGTGAGAGGGCCCAGATTTTACACCCTTGAATAAACAAGTCACCATAACTTCTAGTGTGGGAACATCTGGTTTCATTCTCCTCTAATCCAGGGCTCAGGGAGATACTAAGAGAGTTTACTTTCACCATATAACTTCAAACACAACCAAATAGAGATATCTAGTTCTGTGGCCTTGTCCGGCTTCTAAATGTAGAAAGGTAAACGCCTGTTTCACTAAAAGCAGATTCATACATATACTGGTAATGATCATGCATATTTTGTTAATGAGTGAATATAAATATAATATTTGGTTGGAAGGTTTATCTGGAAGTCAGCTTTGGCTTAGGGCTTGTTGTTTAGGCCTTAGTACTTCCCTGGAATTGTCCTTTCCCAGGCAGTGATCTTGTCCCCTCAGCTGCAATGGAATCCTCAGCTGTTCCCACAGGGATTGCTCAGGCTCTGCTTGTGCTGAGTTCCTTGTGAGTGGAGTCATCAGTATCTTGGACAAGCAGATTCTCTATCACAGTGTCCAAAAGTTTTCCCTGGGATCCACCAGGGTAAGAGGAAAGCTCTCTGAAGCTGTGACATGGGAATTGTCCTGCTGGGTGGCCGTGGCTGTGAGTCTGGAGCACAGCAGCTCTCTGGCCGTGTGGTGCTGCTGGCAGAGCTGGCTGCTGCCCACTCAAGGCTCAGGCAGGCACCTGAGCTGCCTTGCTGCGCTGCCAAAACCATCTCAGTGCTCGGGGCACCTCCCGCCCCTGGTCCCAGTGGGGTCCCGCTGGCAGTGTCAGAGCAGTGGCTCGTCGGGGTCGGTGCTGCCCCTGCTCTCCACTCGCCCTGGCCCCGGCAGTGCTGGCCCTGCTGCCATGCACACACAGGGAATGGGAACTGCTGCCTGATGCTTTTGGAGCTGTGCCACTCCTGCTGCTGCTGCGGCTGCTGAAGACACCTTGAATGGACTAGTGGGACTGTGGGCTGTATTGGCCTGTGATAGCAAGGTCATGAAGGCAGAGGTGCAGATGGTCCTGTAGGTCCTTTATCTGTCTGTTTCTGGAACCCAAAGAATCCCTCTTGATCCTGTGAGGCACTGAGTTTGCAAAGTAATGGTTCCTTTGTTGTTGTTATTTTCCCTTTGGGCAGCATCCATATTTGAAGCCAGCTGAGCCTCTCTCCAGACTGGCATCTCTGATCCCTGCAGTGAATCCATGGAGGGAGTTCAAGAGGTGGTGATGATCATTTCAGGATGACACTCTAGTTCAAGTTCTGAGTGGGTCTCAGAATAAAAACTGTATCAAACCTCAGCTCCATTGGGAGGTTCCCTTCCTTGTAATCCTGTGAATAAATGCTACGTTGCCTTTGAGCGTTTTTTTTTCAAATGGAAAGTTCCATTAATAGTGGTTTTGGTATGATTAGGAATGGGGAAGTATCTCCTTCTGATGCCAAAATTATTTTTGCTTTTTTATTTCCTTCATATATATTCATAGATGTGTACACTACTGTTGTATGGTTACATAGTTCCAGGGTGACTTCAGTACTTTTCCTCTCCTGATTGGCAGAAGGACAAAACACATCCCAAAGGCTCCTATACTATGTTAGCTCCTCTGTGAACCAGGGTTAAAACATGTTCTCAAGGTACTTTCTCATAAAGTATGTATAGCCTGTACAGCTAGTACAGCTAGTAGCAAGAAAGAGGGGCTCCAGAAGAGGTGGAAAGAAAAGGAGGAAATTTCCTCATTATTGTGCTTCTCCTTGGGAATTCTTGTCAATCATGCTAGTTTTCCAGACTTATAAAACCACTTTCACCCTATGTGGGATGGTAATTTTTCCATATCTGCCTCTGGAGTCTTCCAGTTAGAAAGCAGAATTGATATTACCTCCTCTATTAATATTGACTCAAAAGTGTGTTTTTTTGTGTATTAATGTTTCTCAATCATATGAATGTGACAGACTGACCAGCCAACAGCAGGATCGATCCACCTGGGGAATTTCTCCTGCTTTGTGACTCAGGAGAACTTCCCCAGCTATTTTGTGTTTGCTGTAGGGAAGCTTGGGCTGATTTGCATAAATTTATAGGATCGACCAGTGCTGGGAGGCCTGCCCCTTGCTGCCCTAGTGAGAGGTGTTAAGCTGCAACTTCCCCTTGGAGGCAGCCAAGTACAGCACTTTTGTGCAGAAACACTTAATTAGCCCTGGTTTGCACAGCTGCAGCAACTGGGGTTGCCGGAGTGCCCCTTCCTGCATTGGAAATGAGCTGAGTCAGTCATGGGACAGGGCAGGGCATGCCCAGGTGTGCCCATTGGGAATTCCATCTGTCCCGGGTGTGTCCCATGTGGCTCCTCAGTGACATCCCACCCAGCCTGGAACATGGAACTCCCCATTTCCAAGGACACGTGGCCATTGTCACCAGCACACGGCAGGACCGGTCAGACCCTTCCGTGGCTGCAGCGAGAGCGGAGGTGTCAGAGCCTTTAGCAAGTGCTGCTCCACACTGGTTGGAACTCACACCTGCTGCTCAGGAGGCTGATCCACACCTGAGTGGAGGTAAATATTTACAGTTCTGTGCAGAAAGGGGGGGCTCAGTGATCAATTCACAAAGTCAGCACCAGAAACACCAGAATGTTTCAGTATTTATATGTTTTAGCCAGCAAAGCTATTCACGTTCATTGACTGTAGGTTATGGTATTCTCTTCATAATCAGCATTCTGTCTGCTGTTGGGTACAGATCTTCTTGCTTCTCATGCTAATTACTCTGCATACTCAGTCTCTTTCTTCTTTTATAGTGAGACATTTCTTGAGTGGGTGGCCATGGTCTGCTCCTGCTGGAACGACCTTTTACCTAATAGAGCTGATTCAACACAGTTGCTGCATTGACTTTATTCATTTTTGGGGTTCTGCCAAATGTCCTTGTGCAATTCCGAATTCTTTGTGTCCACCATCCGAGGTGCATTCATCTTCCCAAGCCTTGCTAACCTCCCCTAGGTCTGAGGCCACTGAAGCCTATCAAGCCCCACACATAAATAAGGCAATTCAGCCAACAAGTAACCTGCCTTTCCAAGGCCAGGCCATCGCTTGGAGCTTGTTGGGTGCTTCTTGTTTCATGGAGAAAATGTCTGTTTCTGTTAATGAGCCTTGAAAGCCAGAAAGGCCAAACAACAAAGAACACATATTTTCCTAGCACATATTGCCCATGTTGCAGATGTTGCTGCAGGATCAGTGTGTGTGTGGCAGCGGATCAGCCGAGGCAGGGCGGGATGGCGGAGCTGCGGGCCTGGGCACGATCCACTGTGCTCCGCAGGGCCCAGCCCGCACTGCATCCCGCAGAGCCCCCACGGCCGCTGCCATGCCCCTCAGGGGGACCCAGAGGGGCAGCACCAGCAGCTGAGGGGCTGTGCCGGGCTCTGGGGTCGGCTCTGGGTCAGGGCTTGGCCATGGTGCTGGTGCCAGGTGCTGCTGACCCTGCGGGACCAGCTGGGCAGGGCTGGGCCCCACTGGTGCCCCACGGCCCCTTTGAGGCAGCCCCGGGGGAAGCGACTCCCAGGGATGACACTGAGGAGCTGCCAGTGCAAGGGGGAGATTCCCCCTGCTCTGACACCACTCAATTCATGCTCTGGGAATGGCTCTTGCTCAAAATGAGTGCACTCCTCATTGCTCCATATTTGGACCAGGCTCACCAAGAATGTAAGGATAAATGAAACCCAGGAGCAGTTATTTTTTTAGTATTGGAAGTAGACATTATTTTATTGCCAGGTCTGGTGCATAGGGGAGAGCTCCAGCCACATACATGCCACTTTCTAAGCATTTACACTTACTGATATATTTTCAGTAAACATAGAAATTCCTGTCCATTGGTTCTAAATGATACACACTCCTCATTTACTACTTATTTTTCTCTCTTGTATTGGATGTTGATTTCTCCCTTCTCATGCAAATTAGTCCCTTTTTTCAGTCTGTTTTTAGCTTTTTCTCCCACAAAAGTTCTTTTGACCTGTGAGGCTGAAATGTTTTTAATAGTTTCTTCTTTATGTTTTGGCCATTCCGATGTGTTCTTGGAGGGCTTGAAGTTTAGATTCAAGGTATCCAGATTTTGAAGCCTTCAGGCTTTGTTTATCGAATGTTATCAGGGTTAGTTTAGAAAAATGAAAAACTTTGGGGATCTAACAATCCAGCTCTGACAATAGATTGCCAAAAGACACCTAGCTACTTGCGTTGTAAGGCAGAAAATTACAATGGTTAAGATGACCACACTGCCTATGATTAATTGAACAATTAATTGCAAAGTTATTTAAATTCAGTAACCAGGAGAAAATGTAGGCTAAACAAGCAATGAAAAGATGCATAATAATCCAAGTTGATGTGTTTGGCACCTTACGTGATTTGTTCCCATTCTTTTATAAATGCACGGATGCTCTTAGAGCAAACTCATTCATGAAGCTGACATAAAAGGATGCAAAGTTCGGGTGACTCCCAGTTCCCCTTCATGCCCAGTCCCTGTCCTAAGCTCTGCCACTGCTGATGACTGAAACAAAAACATTAGTGGAATTGTGCTGAGGCAGCACTTCGTGCAAATGACACTCTCACAAGCACAAGTCACAAGTGACATTCTCACAAGCAAAAAATTGAGGGATTTCTAGAAGACTGCTGAATATTTCTTTTGCGATCTTTGCAAGTGAATACTTCAATTGCATTAAAAGTTCAGGCAAATTTCAGATGAATACCTTTTTAGCTTCCCTGCCAGCCACTTTTGTTTTCAAGCACTTTTGTTTTTGAAGCAGTTGGATGGCAGTAGGTTGTTTTTGTTAAAAAGTATGCTTATGCCAGTAGACATTGTAGCGCTGTTTGAGCTCCAAGGTGGCACATTCTAGACTAAATAATGAGTTCAGGACACAATCCAAATTTTGTTGCATCTGAGTAACCTGAGGTAAACTGTTTCCATTTCACACCTATGCAAACAATTGCATCTAGAGCTAAGGAAAGCACAAAGGGTTTTGGTGCCTGTTTGAGTCAAAATTCAGCTTTTGCAGTTGAAATTCTTCTTGGAGCTCACTCCAGCATGTGCTTCCTTAGTAACAGATAAATCCCAGCCTGGAGTGCTGCCCAAACCTTGTGATCTTTTTGGGACCCACTCTCACCTGGTTTGTCAGCTGAGCTCCGGCCAATTCAGTTGTAGTCAGGCATTGGATTTCAAGGGAAACCCTTGCCTATAAATTCCAGCAATTGGGAAAGAATGGCTTTCTCCTTGAACTCTTGGCTGCATTGGAGGCTCAGTGATGGTCACTCACTGAAAGTGCAGCTCTTGCTCTGCCTTAGCTTAGTGCAGAGAATTTTAAGGTGACAGTGTTGTGTCTTTTTGGAGAGACAAAACTAAACTCGCAAATTTCTCATTAGGGATGTGCAGTTTCATATGTGAATTATGATTTCTGTGATTCTTGGTGAGAGTTTGCATAGATCCTAAGGGAATACTTCACATTCAGCAATTGGTATTGAAGAGTGGCAGTAGTGAGACAATTGTGGAACTGGGGCTGGCAAATTTTGCTTTGGCCTGGCACAGAGGAACTCAGGTGAGACAGGTCTGGTTGCTGGTAGGGTAGAGGGTGCCTTTGCAACCTGCTCCACGCAGTGCCAGTCAGGGATTGGGCTTTGTTACAGAATCAGAGAATATTCTGACCTCACAGTGATCCACAAGGATATGCAAGTTCAGCTCTGTCTCAAAGAATTCCATCATAATTTTAAATCAGCTTGCTTGCCTTCTCCCAAACTCCCCTTATGACATTTCTTTTTCTGTTTTCGTTTCCTTTGGAAAACAAGTAGACATCATAAGAGCCCAACCAAACATTTCACATTGTGCACCTGAGAAGAAGAAAACAGCCATGAAGCCAGCAGAGAGTGAAAGAGTCCTTGCACTGCTGTTTATCGCCGACCCTACAGGGACAGGGTGATTCATTTGCTTGCTCTGAGGACGTACAAGAAGCCAGAGTTACTTGCCCGCTTGCAGAGAGATGGAGTCATGCAAAAGGACAAGGGAACACTTGGCAAGATCCTCCAGCAGGTGAGATTGTGCAGTTTGGTTCCAGCAATTTTCTTCCGCCACGTTGTTCTTTCATCCTTCATTTTTACTTGTTCCTCCACGGTTTAAATAAGAAACTTTCCTTTTAAAATATTTCCTGTTTAACATGGCTGTTGTTGAATTATGCAAACATTCATAGATCATCAGAATATTTCCTCTTTTGCTATGAGCAACGTCCGGGGGGATAATTCTGATGGACACAGTTTTGGATGCAGAGTTGCTTCTTAAATGGATTCACATCCTTGCTTCCCTTTCCAACACAATCTTAGTTCTGGTTTTAAGACATGAATTCTTGATTCTGGGTATATTTGTTACTTTGCATTTTTTATAACGAGAGACAGCCATCAACAGAGACCACCAGAGCAATTTCAGTGTTTATTATATTTTCAAAGAAAGAAAAAGGGCAGATTTTGAGAGATGATGGTGGTGTGTTGTTGAGTTATTTAATGTGTTATAGCGATCAAATTGATGGAGATTTTCCTGTCTGCATCTCAGCAGGAACTCTCAGCAGTGTCAGGTGATGAAGTCTAAACCAGCACACTTCGTATCAGTGGTCTTGAGGTTTTACTATCTCATTTTACCTTTTTGAGTAGATTTTGTATTTGCCTTGAGAAAGATATGAACCTCATTTACTGTCAAAGGAATAGAACAAGAGAAGAGCATGACTTTCTCATAGAGGGACTCTGCAGGAATGAACCCTGGCTCTGCCACATGAAGAGGGAGGAACACTGGGCCTGACCAGCTCTGCTTACACATTGTGCCACTAAATGTTGTTTTGAAAGGAACACTTATGAAATATGAATACTCACTTGTTTCCAATCAGCGATACTTTGATTCAGCTTAAAACTCATGTGATAGAGGAATAAATCCTCTCTGTGTCAAAGAATATTGTTCAGTTCCAGTTGAGTGAACACAAAGAGGTGTTCAGAACTAGCTGGATTTCTGTAGTTTGCATTTAGCAACCATAATAAAGGTTTGTTTTCTGAAATGTCTGCCTGTAGGTAGCCAACCTGAATCTAAAGGATAATTCCTTCAGTCTGAAGGAACATCTGTTTCAGACCCTTCAGACTGATTGGCCTGGCTACACTGAAATGGATAGGGAGAAGTTGAAGGTGATACTTGCTAGGTAAGTTCAGTCTTTAGAGGAAGGAGAAGAGACTCTTCAGAACAAACACCCTGGGAGATGAAGCCTCACTTGTTAGAATATGCTGAGTCAGCAGCAACCCATCAGGGTCCTGCAGTCCAACTCCCTGGCCTGCACAGGACACCACAAGAATCACACCCTGTGCCCAAGACTGTTGTCCAAATGCTTCCTGAGCTCCTGCTACAGTGACCAGGGGCCACGAGAGCCTGTTCCAGAGCTTGGGCACTCTCTGGGGCAAGAATGTTTTCCTGATATCCAGCCTAAAGCTCCCTCAAATCAGCTTCATGCTGTTTCCTTGGCTCCTGACACTGAATGTCTGTATAACCTGAAACAAAAGAACTGTGACTGTTGATATTGAGGCCTTGGAACATGAAATGTTTCACCACCCTCACAGCAAATCAACTCCATCTCAGAACCCCACCAGCACCAGGCAAGCACCATCTCCAGGACCTTCTGAGACAGACACTCCAGCAAGACCTGCTCAGGTATTTGGTGCATTTTTAACATTCTCTATTGTGTATTAAGGTTTGGCCCTCTGCTGATGGTGTAAAAGCTGTGATGTGACCAGGCCAAAGCATGTTGTGCCTCAGGCATTCTGACTGCTTTGGCAGGAAGGTTGTGATCAGAAGAGAGGATCCTGCAGGGGTGCAGCAGCACTGTCCTGAGGCAACTTTCTGCTCTGCCTGGAGACTTGAGCTCAGTCCCTGATCTCAACTCATTCCCTGCAGAAGGGCTCAAAGGGCTGGCTCTGCATGCATGACAAAACTGGGTCAAAAGACTACTGTACATAAGAGGCTGCTGTACATAAAAGGGTGGGGCAGATGGGGCCCTCTGGCTTCCTTTTACCTCTCTCTTTTTTTACTCCAGATCTACACTATCCATGTGAAATGACAGGATCTAGGGAAGTGTGATATTCCCTCACTCCCTTCTCTGCCTTAATTTCTCTCCTCCTTTGCCCTGCCTGGGAACAGCATGGCTGTCCTGTTCTACTCAATCCTCAGTCCTGGATTTGCTGTGGGAGTGAGGAGCTTGTGGCCATGTGCTGTGCCATGTGAGCCAGCACCTTTGAGAAGGTTCTTGGGAAGAGCTGAGAGATGGAAGTGAATTGAAGAAAATGGAAGAGCTCGTAAGTCACCACTTGTGAAAGTCTCTTGTATAAAGTAAAGAATATTTTAGCCATCAGCTTTTGAGTTTAAAGAGTGGAGTGCTGCTGGAGTGAAGGCAACTGCACCTAAAAGCACAAGATTATCCTGACATGTGACTGATGTCTTTTTTCATCATCCTGATGAGAATTCTCAACCAACCAGCACACCCTGTACTCCTGGGTTGTGTCAGTGATGCACTGATCTTGTCTTTAACAGGGAGACAGCTAAAACAGACTCTTTAGTAAATCATGTGTGTGTGTGACAGCAAGAGCTGTGTACAAGCATGAATTGGGAGCTAGAAAAAACAAATGGACCTCCCCATTTTGGAGAAGCCTTAGACAGAGCTGCTGAAGGGAGTGTCTTTCTCCCAAAGCCTTTTAGCTACAAACTTGAAGTCTTGATGGGAAAGTAGAAATGACATAGAATATGCACGATCTTTTTATTTAAGGAAAATTTGTTTTTAACCATTGGCACTTCAGAAATGCTGCTATTTTACAAATGGGAGCAAATCCTGATCCTGATGATAGATTAATGAATTAATTATTTTTTTATTGATGCAGAAATGGCCTCTGGCTTCTGACTTCACCAGTCCTGTGCTGAGCAAGAAGAGGCGAATTGGTCACCAGCAGTTCACCAGTCACGTCCAGCCAGCAGCTGGAGGTCTCTCTTCCTCCTGGGTGCTGCCTCCCACAGCCCTTTGCAATCAGAACATGTCTCCAAGGGTTGGCTCCATTTCCCCCTGCACCCATGAGGTGCACCAGAACAACAAGATCCAGAGTTCTGGAGTCCCAGAGCCTGCCATGGTGCAGATGGAGATCTCCAATTCAAACAGGGAGAAAAATGAATTGGGAAGGCTGAAGCAGTCACATCCTTTGGATTTCGATGAAGGTATTAATATGCTGCTTTTCCTAACTCCTCCCTGGAGAACTATAGTGTAAAGATTTAGCTATTCAGACAGCCTCTGCCTGAATAAGGCAACAAGTGAGATCCTTTTCAGTTGCACAGGTGTTATTAACAGTAAATGCAACCCAGAGAGATAGAAAGGAATAAGAGAGGAGAGGTGGGGTGTAGAGAAGAGAGAAACATTAGGTATGAAAACATCACCACCACATGGATACTCTTTGGTACAGCCAGTCCTTCTTCACCCTTGGTCTTGTTGTTGGTGGGGGTCCCCAGGTGGCTGGACGGTACCACCTTTACACTGCCCAAGATTTGAGTACCCACAGGTACAGATGGTCACAGCTGCTCTTAGATCTTGGGCTGGAAGGGATGCAAGTGTCTTTTCCTTACCCACAGTCTCTACAGCAAGAAAAAGGTTCTTGCTTGAGTCTAAAAACATGTCAACATTGTTCTTCAGGAGCCACAAAATTCAGAGCAGCTGGTGAAGGAAAAATCTGGACTGTGTTTCAAGTTGGGGCTTAGGCTGCAGCTTTTGTGCTGACTGAGCCATGAGAGCAAATGCACTTTTGGAAATGAAATGCTCACAGCAAAGCTCTTCTTCCAGGTTGTATTGAACATACTGTGACTCTCCTGCTGACAAGAGTGCAGAAAATTTTCATCCAAACTTTGTTTCATGGGAACATTGGGCCTCTGGAATGGACAAGAAAATGGCCATAAAAACATGGCATGAGAAGAACTGCAGCTTTTTTCTCTGTTTCTTTTTAGAACCTCCATGTTCATCACTCTCTCTCCCCCTCTGTCTATCTCAATCTGTTGTCTTTTGTGAAACTGCATCTGCTGCTGCATGATGGGAATGGCTGTGGAGATGCCACCTCATGCATTCAAAACAGAAAAGCTGAGCTGGACTTTACACCATAGTAGTGCAGTAGAGAAAAGTGGCCATGGCCTTCTTTCTACAGCCCAGAAACTGGCCACTGGAGAGGAAAAGCTCTGTGTGCCCCATTATTGATTTTTGGAGCTTTGTTTTTGAGTAATTTACTGTGAGAACAAAGCTCTGAAGGACTTTTACAAGACCATCCAGTGGTATTTTTTGGCTTTGGAAAGATCTCCTGATGAAGAGTGTCAAAATTCTGCTTTTCTGCAGGAGTAGGAAAACAAGCTTCCATTGTCTCCACATGCTCTGCCACAAACACCCAAGCAGACTACTTGAGCAGTTGAAAGAGCAGTTAAGCCTTGGACTCGCAGTGGGTGCCCTGTGAAGCTCTTCCCAGTTTTGAAAGGATGATGTTGAGAAGGTTTTGCTGGCCCTGCATAGCTAAGAGCTGAAATGAACACCGAGGTGGGTTCAGGCTGGGCTGGCCCTCCCCTTCCTGCAGTGCAGTTGCTCAGGGTTCAGCTGCAAGCAGTGGTGCTGCATCCCCCCCTTGTATTTTGCAGTGCAGGAGGGGAGGCAGAACTGTGGTGTGTGGTATCAAACACTGGAATGGCTGCCAGCTGCTGTCAGAGCAGTGATGTTGGCAAGGGCACCCAGGCCCTCCTGCAGCCCTGGGGCTCTGGGGCAGCTGTGCCCTTGGGCAGGCACTGCAGGCCCTGGGTCACATTGGATACAGCCAGGGATGCTCCGTGGGGAAGCTGAGGGGCAAGGGGTGTCCTGCAGGGGAGCAGCTGAGTGAGGCCTGTGCCAGGACTCTTGCCAGGAAATGTCACTGGGCAGAAACCCAGAGTCCAGGCTATTTCTTCTCTAGACCTCCCAGATGTTGAAAGACATCTGTGGATTTCAGAGACACACAGCACAGCAGTCAGGTGCATCTGGGCCTGGGAATGCATCCCTGGCACAAGCGCTCTCTGTCCTGGTATCTGAATTTCAACTTGTTAATGTTTTAATGCTTGTAGCAATTAATCTCAGGGTGTTTACAAGGATTTTTTCCTTGTGAGGGAGTTTTTGTAATTCAAAAGAAGCTGGTGTCATTCCAAAGGCCAGGAGGAGCAGAAGCATTGGTGTGTCAGTGTTGGGAAGTGGTGTCTGTTATTCTCATTGACGCTGCTTCTTGGATTTGTATCACGAGCTTGGTAAACCTTACTCATTTTTATTTGAATGAGAAGGGAATGAAGAAAATTTTTCACCCATCAATTGCTTCTGGCATTAATGAGTTTTACCCTCGTTAGGAGCTGATGTGGTTTACGTTTTTGTAGTTGCACTTTCAGACTTATACGGAGTTTGTTTTTAATGGCTGCATAACAAGCACCTCAGTTCCAGGCTCAGTTTTGTAAATGCTGTCCACTAGAAGAATCAAATATTATCATGAACTCTGCTTTGCTGTTAGACAGGCAGACATCAATGGAGCTCATAAGTTCAACTCTGTGTAACCAAATCCATAATTCAGTCCTGCCAAAATTAGTTCAGATGGGTTCTCAAAAGTAAATGTATATTTAAAAGTTTTTCCTATATAGAAAGATAATATAGCGTAGCAATGTTTATTCTTTCCTGAAGTTGTGGTCCTTTGTTGGTCCATTTGATATTTGAAAGAAGTGCCAATATTTTCTAAATGTTGCTTCACTTGCTAATAGAAGGAAAACCTCTACAATATAAACTATTAGTAACTAAGTGTCATAGAAATGTGGCAGATTTCTGGTGTGACCTGACTACATCCTCTTAAAGCAAAGAACTTGCCTGTAGAAACAGTCAGTCCCAGGAGCACTAACTCGAAACCTTGGGAGTCTGTGTTGACATTTGCCACGTGGTTGGTGCAAAACTACACATGTGCTTTATGGAATAGGAACACATTAGAATGTTCTCTTAGAGTTCACTCACAGAAAAATGATATTTTTTCCTTTAGAAAATACAGTGCCATAGTCTCATTGGAGCAATGCCAGAACTACAAGGATGACTTCAATGCAGAGTATGAGGAATACAGGAATTTACATTTTCAGATTGATAAGATCAACAAAGATTTCACACAGTTTTATGAGCAATGGAAGAGTCTGATTCCAGGGTCTGAAGCCTATAAGGTAAAGAAAGATAAAACTGTGAGGAGTGTGTTTCATCCCAGCAATGTTTTGGATTCCCTGGAGTTGCTAAGTGAGACAAAGGGAAACTGCAGCATTGACATATGTGCTCAGACACTGCTTGGGCTGGGTCTGATTTTTGTGAGACCCTGCCCAAAACACCCTGTTTGAGCTGTCTGTGAACAAAGAGTAAGGTGAGGTGTGTCCCAAGCAGAGTCTTGGAGCATGTGCTCCTTCTGTTCCCTATGAGAGGCTTAATTGCAGATCTTGGGGGATGCTGGGATGGGTTGGTTTTGCCAAGCTCCCAGAAGAGTGGTGGCTCACAGAGGAGAAAATCTCCACAACCAAAAGGGTATTTTTAGTGTTTTACAGGTTTGCATTTTATGGTTGTAGTGAAACATTTTCTTTTTTTTTTTTTTTTTTTTTTTTTTTCTTGAAGATGCGCTTCATCGAATCCTGACACATATCAGCAGTTGCAGCAGGTATGTGTGGCACCACCTGCAGGGCATGGTTACTGCTGAGTGTGGCTCAAGGCTTTTTAAAGCAAAGGACATCAGATTCTAAACTCTGCAGAAATGTTTGCATGCCCTAATTTTCTTTTGCTTTCTCCTTCACAGGGTAGCCCCAGCTACTCTGAAATGAGAGTAGGTGCCGTACCTCCCAAAAAAGCTGTCCCATATTCAGAGTCGAATATCTGAATTTGACAAGCAATAGTGGAGTCCTGGCACCACATCTGCTTCAGCCATAAAAACCGTGACATCTGGATTTTTTTTTCAAATTTGAGATTAGGCTTTTAGGATTATAAGGTTAATATAGAACGTAGTTTACATTGGAAACGAGTTGATTATTTGTTGAAATGTAGGATTAGATGGAAGAATTTAGGAATTTTAGAAGGAGAAAGAATTAGTATTGAACTTGAAAATAAAAAATTTCAATGTTGATACTGCTTTGCTCATTGGGACTTGTATGGTATTAGGAGGCTTTCATATCTGGTCCATTTTTTTCTTCAAGCTCTTGGTTTATCTTTGAATTAAAATATTTCAGTACGAGGTGGAGCCCAGTACCTCTAATTGAAATTGTGCACATTTGAAGAAGTATTGTGGCAAAATTAAATTTTTATGATAATAACTTAGGTGTGTTTTTTGAACTTTTAATTTAAACAGTTTGCATTAGGCGAAGAGGCATTATTAAATTTGTGACAATATTCAGGTGTGAAAATACAGAAATCCTTGAATACTTTCACAGCCACACATCTCCACCAGGTTCGTAGAATGGCATCAAATAATGCACAGGTATGGAGAAATGACTGGTGCTGCACTTATTTTCAGTGGGCAGAGCTGTGGGGGCAGGAATTCAAGGTGATTTCAGAACAGGATGAAAAAGGAAAGACAATTCCATCTGGAGATAGAGTGGCACTGCTCTACTGACCCAGGCAGAACAGGGCACAAGTTTTCAAATCAATAGGAAAAAAAGAGTTTTCTGAGAAACATGCTATCTAAGCATTAGTGTTCTTTCCACAGCACATAGAGTTTAGAGCATGACTGTACATGAGATGCAAACATTCCTGTAAATTGTTAGAAAAAAGTCATTATCTATGATTTTTCCACAAATATACCCATGAATGAATAAAAAATAAACTCCACACCTACGTATATCATTAAGCAGGATACTCTGTAGATTCCACATTAACACTGGCATAATTATGTAGGAGACTGCCAAGGTTTAAAGATTTTTATTCTCCTTTTCTTCTTCAAAACCTCCAAAACATGATGAAATTCACTTTTTAAACTTCAGCCTGCTGTGCTGAAGCAAGCATTATTTGCTTCTCATCATCATCTTTTCCCTGTCTGTTAAAGTCACTGATGCATTAATTGTTCATTCAAACTTGAAACAGTTCATGAGA